>NC_133660.1:299697694-299796294 GCF_037893015.1 Macrotis lagotis | reverse complement strand
AATATTTGGCTTACATCAATAGTTATATATTTATAAGGATAATATTCCTTCCTAGAAGATTGACTAATTTCTGTATTTCGTATTATCATACCATGTGCTGGCCAGCTAAAAATGTTTGCCATGTCATCACTTGCAAACTTCCATTTCCTCTCACATTACTAAGTCTATATTTGAATTTACATTATGATTCCTACAAAGAAAATATCAACAATTTATTCTAAAATGTAATATGTTGCTTAGGGGGAGCTTTACAGGTTCATGTCACAAAAATTTAGATCAGATTTTGGCAATGAATGAGGCATCCATAAATCATTGGAAGGTTGATAAAAAGCACATTATGGGGAGCCTAGGGGGCGCCCTGGAGTCAGGAGTACTTGGGTTCAAATTTGGTCTCAGACACTTAATAATTACCTAGCTGTGTGGCTTTGGGCAAGCCTTGCAAAAACCTTAAAAAAAAAACACTTTACTTAGTATCAGCTTAGAAAGAAAAAAAATATTCAACAATGCTGTAAGATTACTGATGTTGTGTAGCCATAAATCCCCTCATCTCTTTGGGGGCAATTAGGCTGATGCATTCATATCCTGTTGACTCATTGGTCTGGGGATATCAGCCTTGTCTACAAGGAGCATATTTGCTGGTATTGCCAGACACCTGCAGGCAAGACTCAAAATTATAACAATCTAGTAGCTTTTTAGGGGTAAATTAATTAAATGATTGACCAAACATAGTCTAAGAATCACATTGTACATATCCACATGACCCTTGGCAGAAAAAAAATGTTCCCCACCCCTGCTTACGTGAATTGGATGTAAGGTTATGATGGACAGAGAATATCAAACACTGTTTCAATGTGACTTTTGCCCCCTCTAGACTCATCACAATACTATTTGTAATATATTTTGAGATAAACAAAATAGTAATTAATTCCCATTTTTGAGATATGGGAACATTAAAATCATCCCTCCCTTTCATTTCTCTGCCGTAAACACATGTCCATAGCTATCTACATCAGAGTTCTTATTTCCCCCCATTAGTATAGGATCTCCTTGATCATAAGCATTCTGTATGTTTCTTGAATTTGCATCTCAAGAACTTTGTATATGCCTACAAAATAAGAAGTGCTTTAATATATTGCTTCATTCCCTCATATTATATCATTTATTTGAAGACAATATTATAGATGTCGATGCATAATCTCTCTAAGCTTGTGGATAGGGGTCACTAGCACCTGTTCGCTTATTAAGTGTTTCATTGACTCTTATTCCAACTTACTCTTCTTATTCTCCCAGACTAATCACCAACCTAATTAAATTAAGTATAAGTCATCAAACTTCTCCAAAGTTCTTCAATACAACAGCAAACTGAGGCAGGGGAAACTTTTCCTTAAAATTTCTGCATCATACCTCTTTCTGCTTTTCCTGATCACAGTTTTAAAAATTACTCAGATGATGAAAAAATCAAAGGAAATGACCCACATCTATAAGGATATTTATTGCAACTCTTTTCTGGTGGCAAGGAACTGGAAATTGAGGGGATGCCCACCAGCTGGGGAATCACTGAACAAATAAAGTTATGTAGTTAAGATGAAATGCTATTCTGTTTTAAGAAATGATGACCAGGATGCTGGCTTGAGCTGGTGCAATGGGAAATGTACTATATATAAAGTCACAGCAAGATGGAAGTTTGATCAGTTGTAAATGACTTACCTTTTCTCAATAATGCTGAGATCCAAGTAAACTCTGAAGGACATTTGGTCAAGACAGAGCTGGTGGTATCTGAATACAAATTGAAAATATTATGTAATAATTTTAAGAATCCTAAAATGTCATTTGTCTTCCTTTTAAATTCTATATTCTTCATATTTTTTAATGACCCAAGCTCTTCTTGAGATCACTTCTCTTATACTCTCCAATAGGAACTGTGGTGACTCTTGGCAGAAATCTGTGTGGTGTGACCTCATCAGTTTCCATGGGGGAAACCATCATCTCTATGCAAATGATTTCTACAGTTAAAATAGTCAGCCTTGGTGTCTTTGATGACTCACAATAATAAACTCCTGATTTTTACTTATTTGATATGCTATAGATGTGTAAATTCATGAAATTTGACCAAAATAGATTTAATTGTCTTTTCTCCAAAGTCCTTTCCTTTCCATTTCTGAATTTCCCTATCAGTGAAACAGGTTCCACCCTTCTTTCAGTGATTCAGTTGCAGAAGTTCAGTATCAACCTCAACATTTCTTTTTCATTTGTCAGACATTTTCAATTTTGTGAAATGCTTCTTTGCTTACTATCATTATAACTTTCACTCTTTTCTATCTACTTGCATAGCCATCATCTTTAGAGCCTGTTGCCTGAGCTATTTCATTTTCCTTCTAACTGGATGTTTCTCAAATCTCTCCTTCTCCAATCTGTTTTGTTTTAAACAAATTAGAGGTAGAACTATGTCCTAATTTCCCCCAACGGACTATTAATAATTTTTTTCTCAAATTCTCTTTACTACTTTATAATAATCTTATTTCTTACATCTATCTTCTTATTGGGAATATTTTTCCAGGATAATACTTAGCAATTGTATACAACTTAAAGGTTTGCAATGTGCTTCAGAAATATTTCATTTTTGTCTTCATAATAACCCTGGGGAAATATGTTATTATCCCCATTTTATAGATTAGGGAATTTGAGACAGAAAAAGGTTAAGTGGCATACAGAATCACATAACAAAGATGAGATTAGAACTCAGTTCATCCTGACCCAATTTCTAGAGGTTTAACCACTATGCAACATGATTGGCTCTGTTAAAAAAGAAAGAAGGAAGGAAAGAAAGGAAGACAGGCAATAGGGTAGATAGGTAAGGCAAGGCAGAGCAGGGTAGGGAAAGCCTGGGCAGGGCAGGGTGGTAGGAAGGGAGGAAGGAAGAAAAGGAAGAAGGAAGAAGGGAAGGAAGGAAATAAGACTATTGGGAGGAAGGCAAGAGGGAAGGGGAAAAGGGAGGAAAGAAGGAAGTGAGGAAGGAGGGAAGGAAGGGAGGAAGAAAGGAAGGAGGAGAGAAACGATGGAAAGAAGAGAGGGAGGAAGTGAGGAAGGAGAAAAGGATGGAAGAACCTTAGGAGTTTTGTTTATATACTCAGAAACTGGCAAAGACAATAGGAAATATGCATGATTTTGTAATTTTTTCAACTGCACTAATAATCCATTCACATTTTATCATATAAAATCCTCCAATTATATGGAATTGTAAGTTCTCTCCTTCTGCATGTTTCTGGCCAACTTTGTAGTCACTTAGGTGATGATTATGTTAATTAGCAGAAGCCTAAATAATTTAACACTCATGTATTCTTATTTGGGTGGTAGGGGTAAAAGGTTGAGTGGAATTGTCCTTCCAAATAATAGAAAATCAGTTATGAAAGATGAAATTACCTTAACCACTTCTGTGGTGACTGAGCCTTTCATTTTAGGATGATGACCTATGAACACTTTGTGATAATTAGTAATCCTTGACTTTTTAAACTCACCTCATAAATTGTGGCATGCTGAAATAATAATTTTGACATAATATTCTTGTATTTTCTCTTTATATTGTAATTTTAGTAACTAAATTGAGTTTAAAGATTATTTAATTAAAATTCACCTATTATTGCATCTATTTGGTTCCTATTCACATTGACTAAAACTAAGTGGCTCAATGATTAGAGAGCAGGACATGTAATCAGAAAAAAAATCACCTTCATGAACTTAATTCCTCCCTCAGCAAATAACTAGCTATATGACAGTGGACAAGTCACCTAATTATTTTTGCCTCAGTTGCCTGATATATAAAATATATAACTGGGGAAAGAAATCACAAACCACTCTGGTTTCTTTGCCAAACACAGTCATAACCATTTGATCATATCTTATAAAATTCACAATGATGTTGGTAAAAATAATTTTTTATCCAGACAGATGAATGGAAAAATAAATATCTAAGTACAATCTCCAGAGTGGGTTAAAACACATTCCACTTTGAGAAGCTTACACAGGAGGCATGTTGTCTTTGATGCCTTATTTGGTGCCCATGGAGGAAAGCTCAGAAATGATTCTCTGGGGTCTGGTTCTCAAGAGTGCATATATAGGGTTCTCAACACTATTCCCAGAGAGACATTTCGGAAAGAATATAATATTTTGCTTCTTCTCTTTTTTGCCAACTCAGTGCAACAGTATAAAATGGAGACAATGTGATTCTCCTTTCCCTGTTTTTGACCATTTTTCTTGTTTGATATTATAACTCAATGGATGTGTCTACTGCTGGCCATAAGTTGTAGTCATATTCATTTCTTGAGTATTATATTTCATCATAGAAACATTTTTTATCCTCACCAGGTATATTGAGCATAATGGAAGATAGCTAAGATATTGCTCTGACAAATTCACCTCCTGGTAAGTAAATTTACATTATTGTTATTATTGCTAGAGATGATAGAAAATTTCCTCTGAGAGTAATGTCTATTAAGCAGTTATTTTATGTAAATGTCCTATAGATCAAAGAAAGAAGGTCAACGGGATTGTAATCTAAATTGTAACACATCTTCTTAGCATCATCATTAATGATAATTTGTGATACCTCTATTGAATACAAATAATTGTATTAGACCTTGGAAAACAGAGAGTCCCTAAATATAATCCTCAAAGCTCAAGGGGATTAGAATCTATTTAAAGTTTAGGGTCTATTGTATTAAAAATAAAATTATATAGTAGTCAGCAATAGTTAAAATCCAGGATAATATGTCAGCAATTGAACAGAAATTGATCACTGTCTCATCTCTCCGATGAATGTCTATTAAACATCCCAAGGTATCAACTAAAGAAGTGTAGGTGAGGGGTGGCTAGGTGGCAAAGTGGATAGAGTACTGCCCTTGGAGTCAGGAGTACCTGAGTTCAAATATGTTCTTAGACACTTAATAATTACTTAGCCGTGTGGCCTTGGGCAATCCACTTAACCCCACTTCCTTGCGGAAAAAAATCTAAAAAAAAATGTAGGTGAGGAACAGGAGGCTGGTCAAATAAGGTTGCATTTGATTCTCCCTAATAAATTCACAATGACCTCTAAGTAATCAAGAGATGAATTCTCCCTTCTGTTAATAACAGAGAAAATAAAGTGTACTTTAGTCCAGTTATTGGGATAAAAACTCTCTCTTCAATAAAAACTGTTGGAAAAATTGGAAGTCAGTATGAAAGAAACTTGGATTAGACCGATATGTCACAGCTATGCCAAGATAAGATCCAAATGGATACAGGATCTAGACATAAAAAACAATATTATAAGCAAACTGAAGATCAAGGAAGAGTTTACCTGTCAGATCTATGGAAAGGGAAGCAGTTTATGACCAAGGAAAAAATGGAGAACATCATTAAAAACAAACTAGATAATTTTGATTATGTTAAATTAAAAAAAAACATTTACACAGTCAAAACCACTGTAACCAAGAGCAAAAGAAATGTAGCAAATTGGGAAACAATTTTTACAACTAGTGGTTCTGAGAAATGACTCATCTCTAAAATATACAGAGAACTGAGTCAAACTTAAAAAAAGACAAGCCATTCCCCAATAGACAAATGTTCAAAGTATATGCAAAGGCAATTTACAGATAAGGAAATCAAAGCAATCCATAATCATAAGAAAAATTGCTCCAAATCACTAATTATTAGAGAAATGCAAATTAAAACATCTCTGCAGTATCACCTCACATCTCTCAGATTGACCAATATAACTAGAAAGGACAATGATCAATGTTGGAAAGACTGTGGGAAATCTGGGGCACTAATATATTGTTGGTGGAACTTTGAAATCATCCAGCCTTTCTGGAGAGCAATTTGGAATTATGCCCAAAGGGCAATAAAAATGTCCATGTCCTTTGACCCAGCAATAGCACTACTGGATCTAGACCCTGGTGAGATTATTAAAAAGGGTAAAACTATCACCTGTATGAAAATAGTTCACTCTAATAGGTTTGTCTGAGGTTTGTCATTAAGTGCTGTACTCTCACCTACCCATCCAAGACATTTTTCATGGGATCACATCAGTGAAATTTCCAATTTCCAATACAAAGCAGAGTTCTACTAATTTTTTTTTCTGTGTCCTCCTGTTACCTCAAGAATCAAATGAAATATATCCTCTAATTTTCTCCCATCTCTCCTTCAAACTTCTTTAGAAAAATTGGGGAACAAATTTATGTCTCTTGACAATAATTAAGAAATTAATTTAAATGTAGGGATATTTAATAAACTTTGAATAACATTGATTAGCACACTGAGGAAAATCAGTCTTAAACAACTATGAGGTAACTGGAAGAGTCAAACTCCAAATCCATTTTTAAGAGATTTTAATTCCTTTAAATAATTTCCTAAGAATTCTGACCAATTGATGAAATGTAAAAATTAGAAATTAATTTCTTTCTGTAATGAATGGCCCTTCTATAAATGCATTCATAAAATTGCCTTTATAGATTAATTTATATATTAGTGATCGAGTCGTGTCTTTCCCCCTCAGGTGTTGGATACTTTTTAAATTGACTCTTCTGATGGTAGTAGCATAGCCCAGAAAGAAAATGAAGTTCTTTCTCTTATATGACCAAGGGGAAAGAGGAATGAATGGGCAAGGAATAAATTTTATATTTGATTTGTATTTGATTAATGATTGTTTTTCATTATTCATTCCAAATGCCGAAGTTACTTAGCTCTATCAAAGAAAAATTTCAGATTGATATGTGATAATGGGTTTAAAATTCAGAAATTTCAAAGTTTTATTTAAAACTGCTTCATTTAACAGATTAATTTCTCTTGTCATACTGTTTTCTGGCATATACCTTTCTAGTCAAAATGAAAGTATTTCATTCAGCTCAGTAGCATTATCTTCATACCCCTGACACCCTCTGAATTCAAACTAAAAGAAACAGGGGAAGACAGAGGAAGGGAGAGAATAGGAGAGAAAAAAGAAGTGAAGACATGGAAGAGAATAGGAAGCAATAAGAAAAGAAAGGAGAGGAGAAGAAAGAAATAGAGTGGAGGGAAAGGAAGTGAAAAAAAATTATAAAAAAAGGAGGGGAGGGAAGGCAAGGAAGTTTTCATTTGATTCTAGAGGCAAATGGAAGACACTGGAAGAGAGTTATCAGTAGAATTACATGAGCATATCTGTGTTTTTAGAAAATCACATTGACAACTCATTCAGAAGATGGATTAATTTGACAAGAGACTAAAGGCAGAATGATAAAATAGCTGGCCATCCCAGCATGCCAGAGGAGAGATAATGAAGATCTGAAAAAAAATTTGACTGAATAGAAAGAAGATGAATGAAAGTTGCATTATGGAGATAGATAAATATTAAATATACCTTCAGGATATAAACTTTTAAAAAATAGCTATTATGAGATTTTATATATATATATATTTATAAATATAGATATAAACATAAATACATACACATATACAAAAATGCAATTTAAGCTGTTTGAATTCACATCATGAAAAAGAAGTAATAATCAGAATGATGAAAAGATACATGAGGGGAAAAGACTCATACTAGATTTACTATTCTCCTATTTGTTAAAGCAAGGGTCCTCAGTTGCTGAAAGAAAACATGATATAGTAGATAAAAGACCAAGTTGGGCTGGGATGCAAATGAGTTTTATGTTTATAGTGAATGATATCATGCCCAGAATTCCCTGCACAGAAGAAATAATTATTATAGACAATTGCAAAAAATATAAAGCTAAATTAATTGATAAAAACACTATATTTTTTCAAAGTATTTGATAAACTATATGATTTTGTTTGTCAAAATGATGGAATGACATAAAATAAATGATAGCAAGATTTAATAAATGAATAATTGCTTCACTCTGAAAACCAGAATGGCCATGAATGGTTTTGTTTCATCCAAAAAAAGAAGAATCCAAGGTAAGGCCCTACCCTAGGCAAATATAATTGAGTCTAAGGAAGATTTTTAAAGACACCAAACTTTAAATTTGCAGACGGAATAATTTTCACAGAGATATCTGAGTAATTGAATAAAAAATATAAATTAATATTAAAAATTAAAAAAAACTAAAAATAACACGTTCAAAACTCAGAGCATTGAATTATAGAAAGACAAGTATGATTTCTAACACTTTCTTTCCTTATATTATTAAACGGAGGGTATATATGATTATGTATCAGTTTATGTATGAGATTCTAGATCAAAGTATCAAAAAAAAGAATTAGGAGATTTTAGTGAACCTAAAGGTGAATTTAGAAATCCAGAAAGCTTGGCAGCATTGGAATAGTTTCCTGTTTTAATGGTGGTTGCTATTATTCTTGATCCTTCATCATTTTTTAAAAAAATTTCATCCACTTTTACAAGTTACAAAATTCCTCCTACCTTTCCTTTGCACCCCCCCCCTTAGTAGGGAACAGTCAAATAAGCATTTTATATACATATTTTGTTAATCATATTTACAAATTAGTAATTTTGGGCATGAGGAATTAGGATTATGGGAAAGAGATACATTAAGAGTTACTTTTTTATAAAATGTTCATCAGATTCATCAGGTGATTTTTTTCTCTGTGTGTTTTGCTTTGTTTTTCCTCCTCCAGGTGTGGATAATACAGTCCATAACTCTCTGTACTGTCAAGAGGGGTTGCTTCCATCAAGGTTGTTTATCTCATAATGTTATTGATGTGTGCGTTGTTCTCTTAACTCTACTCCCTCCACTCAGCATCAGATCCCATAAGTCATTCCACGTTTCTCTAGACTCTGACTATTTATGATTTCTTATAGAACTATAATACTCAATAGCATTCATTTCTAACATTTTTAGCCATTCCCTAATTGATGGGCATCCCCTCAATTTCCAATTCTTTGCCACTACTAAAAGAGCTGCTATGAATATTTTGGACCATGTAGGACTTTTCCCATTTTTGGCAATCTCTTCTGGATATAGTCCTAGAATTGGAATTTCTGGGTCAAAGGGTAAGGTTGGATCTGTTCACAACTTTTCCAGCAATGCATCAATGTCCCAATCCTCCCACAACTTCTCCAACACTGATCATTTTCCCTTCTTCACATCTGGGTTAATCTAATAGGAATGTAATGATACCTCATTGTTTTAATTTTCATTTTAATCAGTAATGATTTGGACCATTTTTTTCATATGCATATATATATATATATATATTTAGCTTTAATTTCTTCATTTGAAAACTGTCTGTTGATATCCTTTTACCATTTATCAACTGGGGAATGATTTGTGACCTTATAAATTTGATGCAATTCTGTATATACATATATATATATATATATATATATATATATATATATATGTTTTAGAAATGATACCTTTATCAGAACTCCTGATTGTGCAGATTGTGTCCCAGCTTTCTGTTTCTTTTCTAATTTTTGTAGCATTGCTTTTATTAGTGCAAAAACTTTTTTAAATTTAATGTAGTTAAAATCATTCATTTTGCAGTTTATAATGTGCTCTAATTCTTGTTTAGTCATATGTATTTATCTCTTTTCCACAGATAAGATAGATACAGTATTTTTGTTCTATTAATTTATCTATGGTATCACTCTTTATGTATAAATCCTATAAACATTTTGACCTTATTTTGGTATACAGTGTGCGATGTGGATCTATACCTAGTTTTTGCCATACTATTTCACAGTTTTCCTACAATTTTTGTCAAATAGTGAGTTCTTATGCCATAGGATGATCCTTCATCCTTGAAGAGAACTAATGATGAGGATGATGAGGAATTGCAAATTTATCAACCTCAGTTGCTCTTTCAGAATCAAAGACGTCTAGTGGCAAGATAAAAGGCATGATTACTAGGAAAGACCTGCATTGCAGCACATGGCCTTGGCTCAATTACAAGAATAATTTTAAAGTAATAAAAACCGTTCTCCCAAAGCAGTCAATATAAAGCTTTACAACAGAAAAACTCATTTGCATCCCAGGCCCAACTTGATTTTTTATCTACTATTTCCTTTCTGTAGCTGCTTTTAAAAGAAGAAACTTTCTATGCCCTAAGAGGAGATTTTTTTTTGAATTCTTCTTTTGAAAGCAGCTATAGAAAGATTAACATTTTTTTTTTCATTAAATAAGGGGAAGAGATTTGAGAAATCTAACTTCAACTTATCATCACAGAACACTAGCTTATTAGTATGAGATAATTTAAAAGGCATAGCCTCCCTCTTTTTGAATATGGAATCTTTCTTTGTTAACTGCTCTATGGACAAAACAGAGGACAATGTTCAGATCTAAGTGCCTCATTATGGGAAGGAACAAGTTGAAGAAAGGGCAAAGGTGGATGATCTTCATGAAGAAAGGAAACTACTTCAAGACAAAAGAGTCTAAGTGAAAGCAATTTGCATGGACAAGCTAAGCAACAACTTTTATCATTACCTTCCTGTGTCTTAAGGGCTACCTAGTCAATCATGCAAGAAATAAATAAGCAGTTCTAATTTTTCTACTAGGCAGAAGATTCTTGGGTTTTAGGCTAACTGAAAAAAATTAAAGACATTCTATATCTTTAGGCTTGTGAACTTCTCTCTTGGAAACAATATTGGAAATATTCATTTGCATAAATGTATGTAAACCATGAGTAGTAGATTTTGGAAAGATCATTTTGTGGAGGGAAAATGGCATTTGTGTCAACTTTTGAAGAAAACTAAAGTTGTTAAGATGGGAACTGGCAAAGAGAGTACCTTGGAGCAGTGCAGGACAATGTACAGAAAGACACTGAGACAGTCAGTGTGAGGAATAGCAATGTATTTTAAAGTATATATGAGGAATAGCAATATGGTCAAATTTTCTAGGTCATAGAATTTACGAAGGGGAATAATTTATATTTAAATGGGGAACATAGGTTGAGGTCTTCAACCAAGAAGCTAGGTATTCAACTATATTTTAAGAGAGGGATGATTGTTCTTGAAACTAAGATTATAAGGTATAGTCATTGAAATTTCAACTCTGAAATGCTATGATTTTCTTTAACAGGAACAATGAGTGAAGACAGAAATCAGAGTGCTGTGGTCGTATTCATTCTCTTAGGATTCTCTGATTACCCAGATCTTCAAATTCCCCTTTTCTTTCTATTTCTGGTTATCTATATGGTCACAGTGATGGGAAACCTGGGCATGATCATCATCATCAGAATCAACACGAAGCTCCACACCCCCATGTACTTTTTCCTCAGTCACTTGTCTTTTGTGGATTTCTGTTATTCCACTGGAGTTACACCCAAGCTCCTAGAAATTCTAGTTGTAGAAGACAGAAGAATTTCTTTTGGATGCTGCATCTCCCAGTACTTTTTCTCTGCTACCAGTGTTTTGACTGAAGCATGCTTATTGGCAGTAATGGCCTATGACCGCTTTGTGGCCATCCGGGATCCTCTTCTATACATGGTTATCATGTCCCAGAAACGATGCATGCTACTGGTGACTGGGTCATATGTGTGGGGAATAACTTCATCCCTCATTTTTACCTACTCTCTCATTAGATTGTCTTTCTGTGGGACTAACATAATTAATAATTTTCTCTGTGAATATTCTGTTCTCCTTTCTGCCTCCTGTTCAGATAAACACATTAGTGAAATGATACTTTTTATTCTTGCTAATTTTAATGCTTTCAGCACCCTCATCACCATTCTCATGTCCTATATTTTAATCTTTTTCACAATCATAAATATGCAGACAGCAACTGGTAGGATTAAGGCTTTCTCCACCTGTGCCTCACATCTGACTGTCATCTGCATCTTCTATGGGACCCTTCTCTTTCTCTACTGTGTCCCCAGTTCGAAAAACTCATGGCTCATAGTCAAAGTGACTACTGTTTTTTACACAGTGGTAATTCCCATGTTGAATCCCCTAATATACAGTCTAAGGAACAAAGATGTGAAAGAAACTGTCAAGAAACTAATGTGCACCAAAATAGTCTCTTTCTAAAATTATTTGCTGGCCTTGTGACTCAGGTTAATATTTTGTTTATTCCAAAATTCTCTGAAAGTCCCTACGTTGTCGAAGAATGGCTATTCTGCACTTTGAAAAGGGTAAGTATTAGGGAATCTATATAAGACTTTGAAATTATACGTCTTGAAAAGAGAAACAGAAGGAGAGGGAGAGCAAGAGAGAGCAAGAGAGAGAGAGAGAGAGAGAGAGAGAGAGAGAAAGAGAGAGAGAGAGAGAGACAGAGAGACAGAGAGACAGAGAGACAGAGACAGAGAGAGACAGAGAGGGGGGAGAACTATCGTTATTGAAAAAAGAAATAGAGAAACAGAGAGAAAGTCAGACATTATTTCTTTTTTTAATTTTTAATTTTTTTAAATTTTTTACTTTATTTACTTTTCTCTGTCTCTGTCTCACTCTATCTTTGTTTCTGCTTTTATCTGTGTCTGTTTCTGTCACCTTTCTATCTTTCTCTGTCTTTCTGTTTCTTTGTCTCTTTTTCTTGCTCTCTGACTCTGTCTTTCTCGTTGTCTCTCTGTCTCTGTCTATGTTGCTGTCTGTCTTTCTGTCTCTCCCTCCACATATCTACATATATATATGTATATGTATATAGATAGATAGATAGACAGATATTTAGATGTAGATATGTTTTTGCAAGGCAAATGGGGTTAAGTGGCTTGGCCAAGGCCGCGCAGCTAGGTAATTGTTAAGTGTTTGAGGCCGCATTTGAACTCAGGTCCTCCTGAGTCTAGGACCGGCGCTCTATCCACAGCACCACCTAGCCACACTACTTATATTTTTAATAAAAATTATTTCATGCTCTTTCACTGCCAGTACCCTCCCTCTGAGATTTTCTTGGATTTTTACAATAATGTAAGTGTGTGTGTGTGTGTGTGTGTGTGTGTGTGTGTGCGCGCGCGCCCATATGTGTGTGTGTATTTAGCATAGTGAAAAGTGTCCTGACACTGGAATGAGAAAGACTTATATTTCTGAGTTTATTTCTGATCTCAGACAATGACTAGCGATGTGACCTTGGACAAGTCATTTAACTCTCCTTCAGTTTTCTCATCTGGAAAATGAATTGGAGAATGAAATTGCAAACCACTCTAGTGTTTTTTCCAACAAATCTTCAAATAGAATATGAAGGCATTGGACATGACTGAAATGACTGAACAATAACAACAAAAATTTATATATATATATATATATATAATTTGTTTATTCCTATATTTATATGTCTGAGTATATTAATATGTGTATATGTGTTCACAATAAGCACTTCAAATGTACATAATTATTCACTTGTCATCCAGGTTAATTTCACATTCTTAAGAATACTTGCTTCATTTTTGCCATTTTTATATCTATTGTCTATTAATTAGAATGTCACAAGCACATCATTGCATTCCTATTTTCCTCTTCTATTAAATTTTCAACTCCTCTGTATAGCTCCAATATAATACCTTGCAAGGGTATATTAATATTTGTTGCCTTATAGACTGTCAAGAAACATCTCTAAATTTACAGAAATAATTATTATATTTCTTGAAGTGATTCAAAAATGAGAGGAGTTATTTTCTTATCATAAAAGTGTTTTGGTACTAGGTTCATCATCAGCCTAAACATCAAGGAATGGAATGACATTTCATGTGGACCATGTTTTAATGTAGAAATAGCATTGTGAGCTCAAGAGTCCTGATGTCCAGTAACCATCCTTAAAGTAGAGAATCTTACCTGAGATCCTTAGCTGAGATCAGAAAACCATGTGAAATAATATTATGTTTCCACTTTCTCTGCCAGGACCTAGGGTGGGTAGAAATTCTACATTTTGAAATCAACTTTCCATAATATCCTAATTATCCTGTGCAAGGTAAAATATAGAAATATATATTAATTCATCTAAAAAAGCAGTTATTTCAGCAATGCTGGCAAAGACTTATTCTCAAACCACTGAGGGGAAATGATTGGAATAGAATGTATATAATTAGAATGGAATATATGTAATTGAATAAATTAATGGAACGGTTATGTGATAATTTGCATCTAATCACATTTATTATAATTTTATGAAAAGACAATATTGATATTTCTGAAGGTAGAAAAAATTTCTAACAAGTTCAATTTAATTTCTAGAAAATTTTGAGCTGTGCAAGTGACATAGCAGAAACATTTTATTTTTATTGAATTCCTTTGAGACCATATATTCAGGCAGGGTCAGTAGAAAGTCTCCAGAGCTTAGGTCCCAATAGACTTAGAGAAAATGCAAGGTCTTCTACATAAGTATCATACTTAGGATTCAGACTGAGAAAGAGCACTTGTCTCTAACTCTGTACTTTGATCTAAAATAGGCAGAGAACCACATGTTCTTTGACTAATAAGTGAAAAAAGACAGATTTTAGGTAATAATGAATGCCAGTAGAATAATTCTGAGTTTGATTATTAGAAAGGGATCAGGGAGGGATCTAACAATGAAATTACTTTGTCTCAAGATATACTATCTGTGTTATGGACCTAAGAAGTGAAACATCATGGAGATTCTGTGTTCTGATGAGTAGATCTTTCTGGTAATTTTATCCCTATAACATTTTTTTCTTGTATTAACTGAAAACTATAATATTCCTTTTAATACCATCCTGCAAAATAAATCAGAAGTGAAAAATCAAAATGGAAATGCAAATAAGTGAGAGTGGGGGAACTTAGTTCACCATTTTTATCATCATCATCATCATCATTATCATCATTCATTCATTCATCCATTCACTTTTTGATAACTACTTTTGTGCAGGGAACCTAATATCTATGAATCTTAAGAGATATCAACTGATGTCTCTTCCCACAAGTGCTTTTTAAGAAGATGAGATAGGTGCATCCAAAGATCAATACAAATATCATGCAATTATGAGCAGAATAGTCAGCAAAAATCTAACTTGATCTAGCTATGCATGAATGGTTTGATATAATTTATTAGGAAGCATAAAGAGAAGGAAGCGTAATTTTGGGGAAATGCTATGTATAAATTAATGAATGCAGAAATGCCTATATCTTCTGAGGGTAATTAACAAAGCAATTTGTTAGCTATTGTGCCTTCTCATAGGAAAATTAAGGAATACAATGTTTGGGCAGAACCAAATTTTATTTCTGGGGAAAATTAGAACAAAAGCAGTAAAGTGGTTGAAAAAAAATAAGAGAATAGTTTATTGCAAATAAGGTCATGTTCTACCTGTGAAATATTTTAACTGAGTGAAAATGATCCAAAAACCTTAATTTCTCTATTCCTAAGGAGTTATTATTTGAAGCTATAAATCACAAAAGACATTGGAAACTATATCAGTGGAGGTGTTTTTTTTTTATCAGAAATTTCAACTCTGAAATGCTATGAAATACCATGGAATTAAAGATTTATACCAAAGACAAAAATCTACAATTTAATAAAATATATAGTATCAGATCCTTTGACCCTAAACTATCATTATCAGTATTATTCCCTAAAATGTTTATTTTAGAGCTTTGTTTTTTAAATGTTAAGAGAATCATGAGTTTATGAAATCTAAGAAAACATAGATCTGAAATCAACCTAATGTTTGGCAATAAACCAATACATTGATACATTAATACACTGGGTAACCATGGTGGCACTAGGATGGACAAGTTTAAGTGAAAGAATAAATCCTAAAACAAAACATAAAAGGGAAAGGGAGAATCTTGGTTATCTTTAATCAAGTAGTATGCAAACAAGAGTGGTGTTGGAGGGGAGTGGGAAAGTAACAGAGAGATTTCAACTTGATATCCGTCAGAAATTCTGAAGAATTAAATGTTTTAAAAGAAGAACAAAATGATTCAATTGGTATAATGACCTGCAGATTCCTAGGACATTTCTTTCTCATTCTTAAAATTAATTTTATAAAGAGTGAATTTTTTTTATCCTGTAGGTATACTAAATCTAAAACAAAAACATACCATGACATGAAAGGGATCACAGTTCATGTCTGAGACATGGACATCTGTACACAAAGATCAATACTAACACTAAGACATTTAAAAGTCTAATATATCTTGCAAAACTTTTCTTACACTCTTAAGAGAAGAATTGTTTAAAAAGTGAGACTTTTTCTAAGCACGTAAGGAAAAACATAGATTTTTATAATTAGAATAGAAAAAACAGGTCATTGAGCCAAGGAGTCTTGTAAGAGCAAAGCTATGGAGTGATGCATATGCATTGTAGGAAAGTACACATTAGATTGAAACAGGTGCTAGCACTAGGAAAATCAGAACTCATGAGAGTAAATTTATGGAAGAGCTTGAAGGACAGAATAATAGATCATTAATCAATTTGGTTTTGACACTAATATGACAAATTAAAAAGGAATTCTTACCATTCAGTAAATGATTGCTTTTGAAAATGATATGCAGTGTAGTGAAAGAGGGTCAGATGTACACAAAGAAGCAATGTGAGAATCATAACTCTACTGCTTAATGTCTATTTGATGTTAGACAAATAATCTCTTAGTCCTTTGGTATCTTCTATTAAAGGAGGGACTGAATAAGATGGTTTATAAATCTTCAGGTTTGTGTTAGTTGCACTAAGCTTAAAAATCCATTGAAGACACAAGAAATTGAGAAAAAAGATGGACAAGATTGAAAAAGTGCCTGAAAGTTTACATATATATATATATATATATATATGTGTGTGTGTGTGTGTGTGTGTGTGTGTGTGTGTGTGTGTGTGTGTGTGTGTAATATATATATATATATATTTTAACTAGAATCCATCCATCCAGTACTTTACTTTTGATTCATCTTTAAATATTATATAAATGAGTGTATATATACATTCCCATGCACACATATAAATATATGTATGTATATATATATATGCATCCATATGCATACACATTAGCATATATATAATACAAATCGAGGAAAAATAATTTAGTTCAGTAGAGAGAATGAGAAGGGAGATCTTTCTGCCATCTCTACCTGTGAAGAATTTTCTAAGGAGTGTTTGAAATAAATTACTTGGACAAGACTTCTGAATACGCTGTGCCTCAGGAAATAAGACTGGAAAGAAAAAATAAATCTGAAAATATCAAAGGGCATCTCGATGATTTAGTGAGCTGGATTCAGCGAACTCAGATCTGCCATCAGGCAAGCTGGGTGACTTTCTACAATTCACTTAACCCTGTTAACTTCAGGCCCTCATCTATAAAATAACTAATGGCAAACTACTCCAGTGTCTTTGTCAAGAAAACCCCAATGGCTTAGAAGTGTCAGATCCCACTGAAAGTCTCAGGCAACTTTCTAATTGTATAAGTTACAAACTGCTGTCACTGTGCTTTGAGACTTCTTTCTTCACATACCAGTGCACTAACTAATTCTATATAGGAGAATTTATATATGTCATAGAAATATATGTATATGTATGTATATATGAGAATTTAAAAGTCATCCAGGAATGGTATTAGCTAGGAGAGACATTTATTGTCCTTTATATGTGGTCAAGATAGCCTATACATATTTGAAAAAACAAAATGACAGTTCATTAGAATTTATGAAATGCCAACTATTAATTATAGATAGCCATGTAGCAGAGAGATGACAATAAAAGAGAAATATCCTCAGGGAATAAACTTAGGTTCAGGGAAGAAAAGATGCAAAAGTATAATGAGCTGAAATATGTCTATTTAAATAAAGAAAAGAAGGAAAATATGGAGCGGTTGGAAGTTACTTGCAGATATATTTTGCAGTGGTAGAGCCTGGAATGAAACTTTTAATTTGCTATTCGTGGATGAAGAGTAACATTGGAATAAGACACACACCTGCATTTAGTAGGTTGAAATTGTCGTTTTACTGGCAGTGTATTGTCTCACACTATCTCTCACAATGAAGAGAAATTCAAATTGAAATGTTACCTCCAATGTGACCATTTGCCCTGAACCTTTCCAGTCATGTCTAACTTATTTCTCAGTAAGCTAGGACTGCCCTAACGCTTTGATCTCTCTCTCTCTCTCTCTCTCTCTCTCTCTCTCTCTCTCTCTCTCTCTCTCTCTCTCTCTCTCTCTTTCTCTCTCTCTCTCTCTCTTTCTCTCCCTCTCTCTCTCTCTCCCTCTCTCTCTCTCCCTCCTTTCCTCCCCCTCCCTCTCTTTCCTTTCCTTCCTTTCTCTCTCTCTCACTTTCCTTTCTCTCTTCTCGCCCTCCCTCCTTCTCTTTTTCTTTTCTCTCTCTCTCTCTTTCTTTCTTTCTTTCTTTCTTTCTTTCTTTCTTTCTTTCTCTCTCTCTCTCTTTCTCTGTCTCTTTCTTTCTTTCTTTCTTTATCTGTTTCTTTTTCTGTATTTCTATCTCTACTTTTAATCTATTTTTTATTTTTTCAATTTTTGTTTCCCGCTTATAACATAATTAGTACATTGTGGTTTTCTTTAAAGCAAAGATGGAGAACTTTTTTCCTGCCAAGGGCTCTTTGATATTTATAACATTTGCTAATCATTGAGCATTTAATTTTGAATGAAACATTAAAATATATTTCATTAAATATAAAATATATTTGTAAGAAGTATCAAATAAGAAATGTCAAATTTATATGTTGATCTGAATGAATATTACTGAAATAAAAATGGACATAAATAGTTTAATAAGTCATTTTATGTGAAAAATTTGTATCACAGAAATGTACAGAGTAACATCAGTTGTTGATAAATAAATGACATGTATGATCAATAATTCTTTATAAAAGGAAAAAATCAATAATGGTCTGAATATCTGTTCAAAATTGAAAATAATTATAAATAAAACTGAAAAAAATGTCTTAAATGCAACATCATGCATTTAATCTTTAAATATAATTCATAATAAAGTTGAATAGCATCATAGGTGGAACATTTTACACAGTATTAGACTTATTTTTAATTTTATAGTAGTTTTAAAAATTCTGGAGTTTCCCTAAGAATGCTGTTGTAAAATATCTTTATTTATTTTTGAATTTCATAATTTTCCCCTAATGTCCTTTCCCTCCTCCCCACACCCCACAGAAGGCAGTATGATACTCTATACACTGTTTCCATGCTATACATTGATCTAAATTGAATGTGTTGAGAGACAAATCATATCCTTAAGGAAAAAAAAAACAAAATATAAGAGATAGCAAAGTTATATAATAAGATAAAGATTTTTTTTAAAAATTAAGGTAATAGTCTTTGGTCTTTGTTCAAACTCCACAGTTCTTTCTCTGTATACAGATGGTATTCTCCATTGAAGATACCCTCAAATTTCCTGATTGTTGCACTAATGGAATGAGCAAGTCCATTAAGATTGATCACCAACCCCAAGTTGCTTTTATGGTGTAAAATGATCTGGTTCTGCTCATCTTGCTCAGCATCAGTTCATGCAAATCCTTCCAGGCTTTCCTGAATTCCCATCCCTTCTGGGTTTCAATACAATAGTGTTACATCACATACATATACCACAATTTGTTCAGCCATTCCCCAACTGATGGACGTTAAATCAATTTTAAATTCCTTGCCACCACAAACAGAGCTGCTATGAATATTTTTAGATAAAAGTGTTTGCACATTTTTACTGCCTTTTGTGAGTAATTCTAAATTGCCCTCCAGAAAGTTTGGAGAAGTGCACAGCTTCACCAACACTACATTAGTGTCTCAGAATTCCCACATCCCTTCTAACATTGATTTTCCTTGTTGGCCATATTGGCCAGTCTGAGACGTGTGAGATGGTACCTCAGAGATTCTTTAATTTGCATTTATCTAATAACTAATGATTTAAAGAAATTTTTCATATGATTATGGATTGCTTTGATTTCCTTATTGTAAATTGCCTCTGCATATCCTTTGACCATTTTTCAACTGGGAAATAGCTTTTTATTTTTTTTATAAATTTGACTCAGTTCTCTCTATATTTTTAAAATGAGTCCTTTGTCAAAAATACTAGTTATGAAAATTGTTCCCAATTTCCTATATTTCTTTTGATCTTGGTTACAGTGGTTTTGTCTGTGCAAAACCTTTTTAATTTAATGTAATCAAAATTATCTACTTTGTTTTTAATGATGTTCTCCATCTCTTCCTTGGTCATAAACGGCTTCTCTTTCCATAAATCTAACAGGTAAACAATTCCTTGATTTCCTAATTTGCTTATAATATTGTCTTTTATATCTAAATCTAAGAAAATTTTTAAAATATTGATTCTGTGATCACAAGCAAGAACTAATAGACAAAACAGGATCAAAATGTAATTTTTAAAATTATGACTAATGAAATTATTTTCAAGTAATTTTAAAATGTAAAATATGAAACATAAATAGTAGTTTATGAATTCATATCCTTTTAAAATTCATTTGTATTTTTTCATTTTTTGAAAGTACACATTTTTATTATGTAAAAATCCATATGAAATATGATTTTATAAGAAGAGAAAAAGCAATTCAAAATGTGGTAGAATTTTTATACAGTACAGTAGATGAATGGGAATAGTTGAACTTAGAAGGAACGTGGTGACAACTTGAAGGAACTTAGCAAAAACTGGAAATCGATAGCATTTGCATGAGAACTTGGAAGTAGAGTTTCTTTCTCCCAAACATTATCCATTCAGATGACATCATGACATCCCTGAGAAACAGAATGATTATATTTATATCTTACCATATTCCAATGGTTCCCTATAGCATCTAGAAACAAATATGTGTATCAATTTTTAAAATCTCCTGATAACACTGACCTGAAACTACTTCGGCACCCTAGTATGCATTGTTCATCACAACTCTATAATTTGGTCTCATCAATCAAACTTCATGACTTTGTATTGGCCATCATCAGAAAATTAATTCCCTCCAATCTTGTTAAGATTGTCTTTTTATTTCCAGTCCCTAGCACAGCATTATCCTATAGTAAATTTTCAATAAATGATCTGTCATTGATTAATTAATGATCAGTTGATTTCCCATGCATGGAAAGATGAACAACTCAACTTCAAAGAATTTGGATACTTCAAAAAAGAAATTGTTATCACCTCTTTCTAGGCCAATGTAACCCTCTGAAGAATTTATGTTCTATAGAGTTTGAGATGTAATTGAGATGTAATTATGGTTTTGTTGAACATTTCTCAAAGTTGTATACTGATGTGTTTATTCAGGAAGCAAGAGAAATATTTAATGAGCCCAGAGACATTGGGATACCTGAGTTTTCTCTGATGATTTCCAGAGAACTCCTTGGCCCCTCTCAATTCCACAGTTCAAAATTATATTTCAGAGTGCTTTGCCCATCCATTTAGTTAGACTGAGAACATTACCTTTGACTTATATCCATAGTTATATATTAATAAGTATAATATTCCTTCCTAGAAGATTTCCAAAATTCTGTATTTCATATTATCATACCATGTGCTGGCCAACTACAATCTTTGCCACGTCACCATTTGCAAACTTCCATCTCCTCTCACATTACCAAATCTATCTCTGAATTTGCATTATGAATCCCATAAAGAAGATATCAATTTATTCTAGTTTGTATGATGTTGCTTAGGGGGAGCTTTACAGGTTCATGTCACATTAATTTAGATCAACTTATGGCAATGAATGAGGCATCCATAAATCATTGAAAGGTTGATAAAAAGCACTTTACTTAGTATCAACTTAGAAAGGATATTCAACAATGATGTAAGAGTACTGATGTTGTGCAGCCATAAATCCCTTAATCTCTTTGGGGGCAATTAGACTGGTGCATACATATCCTGTTGCCTCATTGGTCTTAAGACATCAGCCTTGTCTACAAGGAGCATATTTGTCTGGTGTTGGCAGACAACTGCAGGCAAGACTCAACATTACAAAAATCTAGCAGCGTTTTTAAGAGTAAATTAATGAAATGATTGACCAAATGTAGTCCAAGAATCACATTGTACATATCCAAATGACCCTTGGCAGAAAAAATATTCCCCATCCCTGCTTAGGTGAATTGAAAGTAAGGTCAAGATAGACAGAGAATATCAAACACTGTTTCAATGTGAGAAAGTGGAATCTTTGGACTTTTTCCACCTCTAGACTAATCACATACTATTTGTGATATCTTTTGTGAAAAAAACAAAATAACTAATTCCCATTTTTGAGGAAAGAGAACATTAAAATCATCCCTTCCTTTCATTTCTATGCCCTAAACACATTTCCATAGCCACCCACATCTTAGCTCTTATTTTTCCCCATTAGTATATAATCTCCTTGATGATAAGGGTTCTGGATATTTCTTGAATTTGCATCTCAAGAACTTAGTATATTCCTGTGAAATAATAAATGTCTTAATATGTTGCTTCATTCACTCATATTATATCAGTTCTTTGAGGACAATATTATAGATGTCGATTTTACATTCTCTCTAGGGTTCTGTGTATAGGGATCACTAGTACATGTTTGTTTATTAAGTGTTTTATTGTCTCTTCTTCCACCTTCCTCTACCTATTAACCAAGACTAATAACATACCTAATAAAAATAAGTGTAATTCTTCAATATAACAGCAAACATGAGTCAGGGGAAACTTCTCCTTAAAATTTCTACATCATAACTCTTTCTGCTTTTCCTCCCACAGTTTTAAAAAATTACTCAGGTGATGAAAAACAGGAAGGAAAAGTATCTATATATCTATATATCTATAAGTATATTTATTGCAACTCCTTTCTTTTGGCAAAGAACTGGAAATTGAGGGGATTCCCATCAATTGGGGAATCACTGAACAAATAATGTTATGTAATTAAGGTGAAATGCTATTCTGTTTTAAGAAATGATGAACAGGATGCTGTCAATAAAAAACTGGCTTGAGCTGGTGCGATGGGAAATGTACTATATATAGAGTCACAGCAATATGGAAGGTTGATCAGTTGTAAATTATTTACCTTTGCTCAATAATGCTGTGATCTGAAGGACTTATGATAAAGAATTCTATCCATTCAAAAGACAGAGCTGATGCTATCTGACTACAAATTGAAAATATTATTTAATAATTTTAAGAATCCTAAAATGCCATTTGTATTCATTTTAAATTCTATATTCTTCATACTTTTAATGAGCTTAGCTCTTCTTGAAATAACTTCTCTTATCCTCTCCAATAGCAATTTTGGTAACTCTTAGCAGAAGGTTGTGTGCTGTGACCTCAGCAGTTTTCATGGATGAAACCATAGTCTCTATGCAAATGATTTCTACAGTTAAAATAGTCAGCCTTGGTGTCTCTGCTGATTCACAGTCATAAACTCCTGATTTTTACTTATTTGATATGCTATAGGTGTGTAAAATCAAGAAAATTGAACAAAATAGATTTAATTATTTTTTCTCCAAAGTCCTTTCTTTCCATTTCTGAATTTCCCTATCATTGAAAAAGGTTCCACCATTCTTCCAGTGATTCAGTTTCAGAAGTTCAATATCATCCTCAACATTTCATTTTCATTTGTCAGACATTTTCAATTTTTGTGAAATGCTTCTTTGCTTACTGTCAAATATAGCTTTCATTCTTTTCTATCTACTTGCATAGCCATCATCTTTAGAGCCTGTTGCCTGAACTATTTCATTTTCCTTCTAACTGGATATTTCTAAAATCTCTGCTTCAACCTATTTTGTTTTGAACAAAGTGGAGGTATAACTATGACATAATCCCCCCCAACTTCCTGTCCTTCAGACACAGAGGATTCCAGCGATTCTCTATTACTGACAGGATCATTTGTAAACACCTCTTTGCCATTTAATCTTTTCATAATCTATCCCTTTCTACCTTTTTTACTTTTTTTATATAAAACCCATTACATGAATGTTAGGTTAAAGTTATACTGATTTGTTTTACAATAATTTTTCCACTATAGTCCATCTCTGTAGGTTTTTACACAATTTGTCCATATCCCTTATATCTGTTCTCTCTATTCAGGAATAAATTGAAATCTTACTTCGGATCAAATGACTTCCACAACACACTGACTATTAATTTTTTACTCAAAATGTCTTTACTATCTTATAATAATCTTATTTTTTACATCTTATCTTCTGATTGAGATTATTTTTACATGATGGTACTTGCAAATTTTATGCGACTTAAAGGTTTGCAATGTGCTTCAGAAATATTATTTCAATTTTGTCTTCATAGTAACCCTGGGAAATATGCTATTATCCCCACTTTATAGATTAGGGAGAGACAGATAAAGGTTAAATGGCATACAGAATCACATAACTAAGGTGAGATCAGAACTCAGTTTCTTCCTGACCAAATTTCCAGGGGTCTAACCACTATGTAACATGATTGCCTCTATTAAAAAGAAAGAAGGAAGGAAGGAAAGGAGGGAAGGCAGACAATAGGGTAGATATGTAAGACAAGGCAGGGCAGGGTAGGGCAAGCCTGGGCAGGGTAGGATGGTAGGAAGGAGGGAGGAAGAAAGAAGGGAAGGAGGGAAATAAGGATATTGGGAGGAAGGGAGGAGGGAAGGGGAAAAATGTTGGGAGGAAGGGAGGAGGGAAGGGGAAAAGGGAGGAAAGAAGAAAGTGAGGAAGGAGGGAAGGAAGGAAGGAAGGGAGGAAGAATGGAAGGAAGAGAGAAATGATGGAAAGAAGAGAGGGAGGAAGTTAGGAAGGAGGAAAGGAAGGAAGAAGATTAGGAGTTTTCTTTAAATACTCAGAAACTGGCAAAGAGACTAGGAAATATACATCATTTTGTAATTTTTTGCAACTTCACTAATTATCCATTGACATTTGATCATATAAAATACTCCAATTGTGTGGAATTGCAAACTCTCTCCTTCTGCACATTTCTGGACATCTTTGTAGTCACTGACGTGATGATTATGTTAATTAGTTGCAGCCTAAATCATTTAACACTCATGTATTCTTATTTGGGTGGTAGGGGGAAAGGGTTGAATGGAATTGTCCTCCCCCCAAATAATAGAAAATCAATTATGAATGATGGAACTACCTTAACCACTTCTGTGGTGACTGAGACTTTCATTTTAGGATGTTGACCTATGAACACTTATGATAATTAGTCATCCTTGACTTTTTGAACTCAGCTCATAAATTTTGGCATGCTGAAAAGACAATTTTGGCATAATATTCTTGTATTTTCTCTTTATATTGTCATTTTAGTAACTAAATTGAGTTGAATGGTTATTTAATTAATATTTACCTATTGTTGCACCTATTTGGTTCCTATTCACATTGAATAAAACTAAGTGGCTCAATGATTAGAGAGCAGGACATGTAATCAGAAAAATTCTGTTTCATGAACTTAATTCCTCCCTCAGAAAATAACTAGCTAAATGACACTGGGCAAGTCACCTTATTATGATTGCTTCAGTTGCCTGATATGTAAAATATATAATTGGGGAAGGAAAAGCCAAACCACTCTGGGTTCTTTACCAAGAAAGACCCAAACACAGTCACAAAAATTTGATCATGTCTCATAAAATTCACACTGAGGCTGGTAAAAATAATTTTTTATCCAGTCATGTATAAGATGGATGGAAAAATAAACATCTAAGTAGAATCTCCAGAGTGGGTTAAAACACATTCTACTTTGAGAAGCTTACACAGGAGACATAACATTGTCTTTGGTGCCTTATTTGTTGCCCATGGAGGAAAGCTCAGAAGTTATTCTCTGGGGTCTGGTTCTCAAGAGTGCATATATAAGGCTCCCAGCACTATTACCAGAGAGACATTTCAAAAAGAATATATTGTTTTGCTTCTTCTCTTTTTTGTCTACTCAGTGCAAAAGCATAAAATGGAGACAATGTGATGCTCTTTTCCCTGTTTGTGGGCATTTTTCTTGTTTGATATTATAACTCAATGGATGTGTCTACTGCTGGCTATAGGTTGTAGTCATACTCATTTCTGGAGAATTATATATTATCATAGAAACATTTTTTATCCTCACCAGGTATATTGAGCATAGTGGAAGATAGCTAAGATATTGTTCTGACAAATTCACCTCCTGGTAAGTAAATTTACATTATTGTTATTATTGCCAGAGATGATAGAAAATTTCATCTTAGAGTAATATCTGTTAACAGGTTATTTTATGTAAATGTTCTATAGATCAAAGAAAGAAGGTCAACGGGATTGTAATGTCAATTGTAACATATCTTCCTAGTCAGCATCATCATTAGTGATGATTTATGAAACCTCTATTGAATAGAAATAATTGTATTAGACCTTGGGAAACAGAGAGTCCCTAAACATAATTCCTTAACCTCAAGGAGATTAGAATCTATGTAAGGCTTAGGGTCTATTGTATTAAAACTAAAATTATATAGTAGTCAGCAGTAGTCAAAAACCAAGATAATATGTAAGCAATTGAAAAGATATTGAGCAAAGTGTTTCATCTCTCTCATGAATTTCTAGTAAACATCCCAAAGGATGGACTAAAGAAGTGTAGGTGAGGAACAGGAAGCTGGCCAAATAAAGTTGCATTTCATTCTCCATAATAAGTTCACAAGGACTTCTAAGTTATCAAGAGAGGAATTCTCCCTTCTGTTAATGCCAGAAAAAATAAAGTGTACTCTAGTCCAATTATGGGGATAAAAACTCTCTCTTCAATAAAAACTGTTGGGAAAATTGAAAGTTAGTATGGCAGAAACTTGGATTAGACCAACACCTCACACCCTATACCAAGATAAGATCCAAATGCATATAGGATCTAGACATAAAAACAATATTATAAGCAAACTTGAAGATCAATGAATAGTTTACCTCTCAGATCTATGGAAAGGGAAGCAGTTTATGACCACGGAAGAGATGGAGAACATCATTAAAAACAAGCTAGATTATTTTGATTACATTAAATTAAAAAAAAAAACTTTTACACAGTCAAAACCACTGTAACTAAGAGCAAAGGAATATAGTAAATTGGGAAACAATTTTTACAACTAGTGTGTCTGAGAAAGGATTCATCTCTAAAATATACAGAGAACTGAGTCAAACTTAAAAAAAGACAAGCCATTCCCCAATAGACAAATGTTCAAAGTTTATGCAAAGGCAATTTACAGATGAGGAAATCAAAGCAATCCATAATCATGTAAAAATTCCTCTAAATCACTAATTATTAAAGAAATACAAATTAAAACATCACTGAAGTATCACCTAACAACTCTCAGATTGACCAATATAAACAGAAAGTACAATGATCAATGTTGGAAAGAATGTGGGAAATCTGGGACGCTAATACATTTCTGGGTGGAACTGTGAATTCATCCAACTATTCTAGAGAGCAATTTGGAATTATGCCCAAAGGGCAATAAAAATGTGCACACCCTTTGATCCAGCAATACCACTACTGGATCTACACCCTGATGAGATTATGAAAAAGGGTATAAACATTACCTGTATGAAAATAAAGTTTACTCTAATAGGTTTGTCTGAGGTTTTCCATTAAGTGCTGTGCCCTCACCTGCCCATCTAAGATACATTTCATGTGATCACATTAGTGAAATTTCCAGTTTCAAAAACAAAACACACGTCTGCTAATTCTTTTTTAGTCTCTCCCTATTGCCTCTAGAATCAAATGAAATATATCCTCTAATGTTCTCCCATCTTTCCTTCAAAGGTCTTTAGAAAAATTGGGGAACAAATTTATGTCTCTTGACAATAATTAAGAAATTAATTTAAATATAGGGTATTTAATAAACTTTGACTAAAATTCAATAGCACACTGAGGGAAATCAGTCTTAAGCAACTGTGAAGTTACTGGAAGATTCAAACTCCAAATCCATTCTTAAGAGATTTTTAATTCCTTTAAATTATCGCCTAAGGGGGCAGCTAGGTGGAACAGTGGATAGAGCACCAGCCCTGGAATCAGGAGTACCTGAGTTGAAATCCAGCCTCAGACACTTAATAATTATCAAGCTGTGTGGCCTTGTGCAAGCCACTTAACCCCATTTCACTTGCAAAAATCTAAAAAGAAAGTTAAAAATAAAAAAATAATTAAATAAATTATCTCCTAATAATCCTGACCCATTGATGAAATGTAACTATTAGAAATTAATTTCTTTCTGTAACAACTGGTCCTCTTATAGAATAAATGCATTTATAATGCATTTATAAAATTGCCTTTATAGATGCATTTATATATTAGTGATAGAATCATGTCATTCCCCTCTCAGGTGTTGGATACTTTCTAAATTGATTCTTCTGATGGTTCTAGCATAGCATAGAAAGAAAATGAAGTTATTTCTCTTACATGACCAACAGAATAAGGGAAAGAATGGGCAAGGAATGAATTTTATATTTAATTTGTATTTGGTTATTGATTGTTTTTTATTATTAATTCTAACTGCCAAAGTTATTTAGCTCTATCAAATACCAATTTCCTATTTATAGCTGACAATGGGGTCAAAATTGAGAAATTTCAAAGTTTTATTTAAATCTGCCTCACAGAGATTAATTTCTCTCGCTTTACTGTTGTCTTGGCACATACCTTTCTAGTCACAATGAAACTATTTCATTCAGTTCAGTAACATTATCTTCATACCTCTGACACCCTCTGAATTCAAACTAAAAGAAAATAAGGGAAGACAGAGAAAGGGAGAGAACAGGAGAGAAAAGAGAAGTGAGGAGGTGGAAGAGAGTAGGAAACAATAAGAAAAGAGGAGAGGAGAAGAAATAGAGAGGAGGAAAAGGAAGAGAAAAGAAGTGTAAAAGAGAGGAGAAGAGGGTAAGAATGAGGCAGGGAAGGCAAGGAAGTTTTAATTTGATTCTAGAGGCACCTGGGAGACCCTGGAAGAAAGTTATCAGGAGTATTACATGAGCATATCTTTGTTTTTAGAAAATCACATCTACAACTCGTTCAGAAGATGGATTAATTTAACAATTGGTTAAAGGCAGAATCATAAAATAGCTGGCCATTCCAGCATGCCAGAGGAGAGATGATGAAGATCTGAAAAAAACTTGACTGTGAGTAGAAAGAAGATGAATGAAAGCTGCATTATCGAGATAGATAAATATCAAATATGCCTTCAGGATATAAACTTTTAAAAATAGCTATTATGATATATACATATACATTTATATATATATATATACATATATATATATATACATACACATGTACACAAATGCAATTTAAGGAGTGTTAACATCATGAAAAAGAAGTAATAATCAGAATGATGAAAAAATGATACATGAGGGGAAAAGACTCACACTAGTTTAACTATTAATTCCCCTATTTGTTAAAGCAAGGGTCCTCAGTTGCTGAAAAAAACATGATATAGTAGATAAAAGATCAAGTTGGGCCTGGCATTCAAATGAGTTTTATGATTATAGTGAATGAAATGCCCAGAATTCCCTGCACCGATGAAATTATTGTTTTGGATAACTGCAAAAAAAATAAAGCTAAATTAAATGATAAAGAATTCTGTTTTTCAAAGTATTTGTCAAAATGATGGAATGATATAAAATAAATGATAACAAGATTTAATAAATGAATAATTGCTTCACTGTGAAACCTAGAATGACCATGAATGGTTTTGTTTCATCCAAAAAAGAGGCATTCAAGGAAACACCCTATGAGAATACAATTGAGTCTAAAAAAGATTTTTCAAAACACCAAACTTTTAAAATTTGCAGACAGAATACTTTTCAGAGAGATATGTGGGTAATTGAATAAAAATAAAAATTAATATTAAAAATTAAAAATAAAAATCACAGTTTCAAAGCTTGGAGCATTGAATTATAGAAAGGCAAGTATAAATTCTAATACTTTATTTCCTTATATTA
This sequence comes from Macrotis lagotis, assembly GCF_037893015.1. NCBI lineage: Eukaryota > Metazoa > Chordata > Mammalia > Peramelemorphia > Peramelidae > Macrotis > Macrotis lagotis. The sequence goes on along the minus strand of NC_133660.1, from coordinate 299,766,600 downwards.
AACAAAGGGTATATGATTATGTATCAGTTTATGTATGAGATTCTAGATACAAGTATCAAAAAAAAAAGAATTAGGAGCTTTTAGTGAACCTAAAGTTGAATTTAGAAATACAGAAAGCTTGGCAACACTGAAGTAGTTCATTGTATTTTTTAATCATTTTTATTAAAGATATTATATGAGTTTTACAATTTTCCCCCAATCTTACTTCCCCCCCGCCACAAACAACAATCTGTCAGTCTTTACTTTGTTTCCATGTTGTACCTTGATCCAAATTGAGTGTGATGAGAGAGAAATCATATCCTTAAAGAAGAGACAAAAGTGTAAGAGGTAACAAGATCAGACAATAAGATATCTGTTTTTTTCTAAATTAAGGGGAATAGGTTTTGAACTTTGTTCAAACTCCACATCTCCTTATCTGGATACAGATGGCACTATCCTTTCAAGACAGCCCAAAATTGTGCCCGATTGTTGCACTGATGGAATGAGCGAGTCCCTCAAGGTTGATTATCACGCCCATGTTACTGTTAGGGTATACAGTGTTTTTCGTAGTTCTGATCATCTCACTCAGCATCAGTTCATGCAAATCCCTCCAGGTTTCCCTGAAATCCCGTCCCTCCTGGTTTCTAATAGAACAATAGGGTTCCATGACATACATATACCACAGTTTGCTAAGCCATTCCCCAATTGAAGGACATTTACTTGATTTCCAATTCTTTGCCACCACAAACAGGGCTGCTATAAATATTTTTGTACAAGTGATGTTTTTACCCTTTTTCATCATCTCTTTAGGATATAGACCCAGTACTGGTATTGCTGGGTCAAAGGGTATGCACATTTTTGTTGCCCTTTGGGCATAATTCCAAATAGCTCTCCAGAAAGGTTGGATGCATTCACAGCTCCACCAACAGTGTAATAGTGTCCCAGATTTCCCACAACCCTTTCAACAATGATCATTATCCTTTTTGGTCATATTGGCCAGTCCGAGAGGTGTGAGGTGGTACCTCAGAGATGCTTTAATTTGCATTTTTCTAATAATTAATGATTTAGAGGATTTTTTCCTATGCCTATGGATTACTTCAATCTCCTCATTTGTAAATTGCCTTTGCATATTGTTTGACCATTTGTCAATTGGTGAATGGCTTGTTGTTTTAAAAATATGACTCAGTTCTCTGTATATTTTAGAAATGAGTCCTTTGTCAGAATCATTAGTTGTAAAGATTGCTTCCCAATTTACTACATTTCTTTTGATCTTGGTTTCAGTGGTTTTGTCTGTGCAAAAGATCTTTAATTTAATGTAATCTAAATCATCTAATTGGTTTTTGGTGATGGTCTCCAAATCTTCCTTAGGCATAAACTGTTCCCCTTTCCATAGATCTGACAAGTAAACTATTCCTTGATCTCCTAATTTGCTTATAGTATTGTTTTTATGTTTAAGTCCTGTAACCATTTGGATCTCATCTTGGTAAATGGTGTTAGGTGTTGGTCTAATCTAAGTTTCTTCCATACTAATTACTAATTATTCCAGCAGTTTTTATCAAAGAGGGAGTTTTTAATCCCAATGCCTGGACTCTTTGGGTTTATCAAACAGCAGATTAAAATAATCATCTCCTGCTTTTACACACCTAGTCTATTCCACTGTTCCACCACTCTATTTCTTAGCCAATACCAAACAGTTTTGATTACTCATGCTTTCTAATATAATTTTAGATCAGGTAGGGCTAAGCCACCTTCTTTTGCACTTTTTTTCATTAAGCTCTCGGAAATTCTTGACTTTTTATTTCTCCATATGAATTTACTTACCATTTTTTCTAACTCATTAATTTTTTTGGAATTTTGATTGGTAGAGCACTAAACAGATAGTTTGATTTTGGTAGAATTGTCATTTTTATTATATTAGCTCTACCTATCCATGAACAGTTGATAATATGCCCAGTTATTTAAATCTGATTTAATTTGTGTGAGAAGTGTTTTGTAATTGTTTTCAAAAAGATTCTCAGTCTGTCTTGGCAAATAGACTCCCAAGTATTTTATATTGGCTGAGGTTACTTTGAATGGGATTTCTCTTTCTAGCTCTTCCTGCTGTATCTTTCTAGTTACATAAAGAAAAGTTGAGGATTTATGAGGGTTTATTTTATAACCTGCAACTTTGCTAAAATTGCTAATTGTTTCCAGTCATTTTTTGAATGATTTCTTGGGATTCTCTAGGTAGACCATCATGTCATCTGCAAAGAGTGAGAGTTTTGTCTCTTCCTTCCCAATTGTAATTCCTTCAATTTCTTTTTCTTCTCTAATTGCTGAAGCTAACATTACTAATACAATATTGAATAGTAGTGGTGATAATGGGCATCCTCGTTTCACCCCTGATCTTATTGGGAATGACTCTAGCATCTCAACATTGAATATAATGCTTGTTGATGATTTCAGATAGATACTGCTAATTATTCTAAGGAACAGTCCATTTATTCCTACACCCTCTAGAGTTTTAGTAGGAATGGATGCTGTATTTTGTCAAAAGCTTTTTCAGCATCTATTCATATGATCATATGATTTCTGATAGGTTCGCTGTTGATATAATTGAGTATACTAACAGTTTTCCTAATATTGAACCAACCCTGCCTTCCTGGAATAAATCCTACTTCATCATAATGTATTATCCTAGTGATGACTTGTTGTAATCATTTTGCTAAGATTTTAAGGTTTTTTTTCATCTATATTCTTCAAGGAAAGAGGTCTATAATTTTCTTTCTCTGTTTTAACTCTTCCTGGTTTAGGTAACAACACCATATTGGTTTCATAGAAAGAGTTAGGCAGAGTTCCATCTTTCCCTATTTTTCAAAAGAGTTTATATAGAATTAGAACCAATTGTTCCTTAAATGTTTGGTAGAATTCACTTGTGAATCCATCAGGACCTGGAGATTTTTTTCTTAGGGAGTTCAATGATGGCTTGTTGAATTTCTTTTTCTGAGATAGTGTTGTTTAGGTATTTAATCTCTTCTTCATTTAACTTGAGCAACTTATATTTTTGTAAATATTAATCCATTTCACTTAGATTATCAAATTTATTGGCATATAGTTGGGAAAAATAATTTTGAATTATTACTTTAATTTCCTCCTCATTGGTGGTGAGTTCACCCTTTTGAATTAGTTTATTGTTTTAATTTTGGTTGTTATTGTTCTTGATTCTTTATCCTTTTTTAAATTTTTATCCATTTGTAGATGCCTATTAACAAGTTAAAAAATTTCCCTCCACCCTTCTTTTGCACCTTGCTCCTCTCAGTAGAGAACAGTCAAATTAGAATTTTACATACATATTTTGTTAACATATTTACAAATTAGTAAATTTTGGCATGAGGAATTAGGATTATGGGAAAAAGATACATAATAACTACCTTTTAAATAAAATGTTCATCAGATTCATCAGGTGTTTTTTCCTTTCTTTATTTTGTTTTGTTATTCTTCCTACAGGTGGAGATAATTCAGTTCATAACTCTGTGTACTGTCAAGAGGAGTTGCTTCCATCAGGTTTGTGCATCTCATAATGTTGTTGATGTTCTTTTAACTCTACTCCCTTCACTCAGCATCAGATTCTGTAAGTTATTCCATGCTTCTCTAGAGTCTGACCATTAATGGTTTCCCGTAGAACAATAATATTCCATAGTATTCATGTACCCTAAAGTTTTAGCCATTCCCTAATTGATGGGCATGCCCTCAATTTCCAATTCTTTGCCACTACATAAAGAACTGCTATGAATATTTTGGAACATGTTGGACTTTTCCCATTTTTTATAATCTCTTCTGGATATAGTCCTACAATTGGAAATTCTGTGTCAAGGGGTAAAAACAGTTTTATTGCTCTACGGTACAGTTACATACTGCTCTCCAGAAAGGATGGATCTGTTTACAACTCCTCCAGCAATGCATCAATGTCCCAATCCTGCCACAACCTCTCCAACATTGATTATTTTCCCTTCCGGGCTAATGTAATAGTTATGAAATGCTACCTCATTGTTGTTTTAATTTTCATTTTAGTCAGTAGTGATTTGGACCATTTTTTCATATACTTATATATATATATCTTTAATTTCTTCATTTGAAAACTGTCAGCTGATATCCTTTTACCATTTATCAATTGGGGAAATGACTTGTGACCTTACAAATTTGATGTAATTCTGTATATATCTTAGAAATGAGACCTTTATCAGAACTCCTGATTGTGAAGATTGTTTCCCAACTTACTGTTTCTCTTCTAATTTCAGCAGCATTGATTTTATTAGTGCAAAAACTTTTTTTAAAAAATTTAATGTAGTCAAAATCATTCATTTTGCAGTTTATAATGTACTCTAATTTTTCTTTGGTTATAAATTTATCTCTTTTCTATAGATCAGATCGATGAGTATTTTTTTGTTCAATGAATTTATCTATGGTATCACTCTTTATGGATAAATCTTGTAAATACTTTGATCCTTTTTTGGTATATGGTGTGAGATGTGGATCTATGCCTACTTTTTGGCATACTATTTTCTAATTTTCCAACAATTTTTGTGAAATAGTGAGTTCTTTTGCCAGAGGGTGATCCTTCATCCTTGGAGAGGACTAATGATGAGTATGATGAGGAATTGCAAATTTATCAACCTCAGTTGCTCTTTCAGAATCAGAGAAGTCTCGTGGCAAGATAAAAATCATGATGACTAGGAAAGATCTGCATTGTAGAGTATGGCCTTGGCTCAATTATGAGAATAATTTTAAAGCAATAAGCACCTTTTCCCCATTCCAGTCAATATAAACTTTACAATAGAATATTTAGAAAGAATTCAAAGAAAAACTCATGTTATGGCATAGAAGTTTTCTTCTTTTGAAAGCAGCTATAGAAAGATGAACTTTTTTTCATTAAAATAAGGGGAAGAGATTTGAGAACATCTAACTTCAACTTATCATCACAGAACACTAGTTTATTAGTATGAGATAATTTAAAAGTCATAGTCTTGGGCAGCTAGGTGATGTGGATAGAGCACCTGCCCTGGAGTCAGGAGTCCCTGAGTTCAAATCTGATCTCAGACACTTAAAAGTACCTACCTGTGTGGCCTTGGGCAAGCTACTTAACCCCATTGCCTTGCAAAATCTAAAAAAGGTCATAGCCTTCCACTATTTCAATAGGGAATCTTTCTTTGTTAACTGCTCTGTGGACAAAACAGACAGAGGACAATCTCCAGATCTAAGTGCCTCATTATGGGAAGGAACAAGTTGAAGAAAGGGCAAAGGTGGATGATCTTCATGAAGAAAGGAAACTACTTCAAGACAAAAGAGTCTAAGTGAAAGCAATTTGCATGGACAAGCTAAAGCAACAACTTTTATCATTACCTTCCTGTGTCTTAAGGGCTACCTAGTCAATCATGCAAGAAATAAATAAGCAGTTCTAAATAAGCAGTTCTAATTTTTCTACTAGGCAGAAGATTCTTGGGTTTTAGGCTAACTGAAAAAAAAATTAAAGACATTCTATATCTTTAGACTTGTGAACTTCTCTCTTGGAAACAATATTGGAAATATTTATTTGCATAAATGTATGTAAACCATAAATAGTAGATTTTGGAAAGATCATTTTGTGGAGGGAAAATGGCATTTGTGTTAACTTCTGAAGAAAACTAAAGTTATTAAGATGGGAACTGGCAAAGAGAGTACCTTGGAGCAGTGCAGGACAATGCACAGAAAGACTCTGACACAGTCAGTGTGAGGAATAGCAATGTATTTTAAAGAATATATGAGGAATAGCAATATGGTCAAATTTTCTAGGCCATAGAATTTATGAAGGGGAATAATTTATATTTAAATGGACAATGTAGGTTGAAGTCTTCAACCAAGAAGCTAGGTAATCAACTATATTTTAAGAGAGGAATGATTGTCTTTGAAATTAAGACTATAAGATGTAGTCATTGAAATTTCAACTCTGAAATGCTATAACTTTCTTTAACAGGAACAATGATGAGTGAAGACAGAAATCAGAGTGCTGTGGTTGTATTCATTCTCTTAGGATTCTCTGATTACCCAGATCTTCAAATTCCCCTTTTCTTTCTATTTCTGATTATCTATATGGTCACAGTGATGGGAAACCTGGGCATGATCATCATCATCAGAATCAACACGAAGCTCCACACCCCTATGTACTTTTTCCTCAGTCATTTATCTTTTGTGGATTTCTGTTATTCCACTGGAGTTACACCCAAGCTCTTAGAAATTCTAGTTGTAGAAGACAGAAGAATTTCTTTTGCATGCTGCATCTCACAGTACTTTTTCACTGCTACCAGTGTGTTGATTGAAGCTTGCTTATTGGCAGTAATGGCCTATGATCGATATGTGGCCATTCGGGATCCTCTTTTGTACATGGTTATCATATCTCAGAAACGATGCATGCTACTGGTGACTGGGTCATATGTGTGGGGAATAACTTCATCCTTCATTTTTACCTACTCTCTCATTAGACTGTCTTTCTGTGGGACTAACATAATTAATAATTTTCTCTGTGAATATTCTGTTCTCCTTTCTGCCTCCTGTTCAGATAAACACATTAGTGAAATGATACTTTTTATTCTTGCTAATTTTAATGTTTTCAGCACCCTCATCACCGTTCTCATGTCCTATATTTTAATCTTTTTCACAATCATAAATATGCAGACAGCCACTGGGAGGATTAAGGCTTTCTCCACCTGTGCCTCACACCTGACTGCCATCTGCATCTTCTATGGGTCCCTTCTCTTTCTCTACTGTGTCCCCAGTTCGAAAAACTCGTGGCTCATAGTCAAAGTGACTACTGTTTTTTACACAGTGGTAATTCCCATGTTGAATCCCCTAATATACAGTCTAAGGAACAAAGATGTGAAAGAAACTGTCAAGAAACTAATGGGCACCAATATAGTCTCTTTCTAAAATTATTTGCTGGCCTTGTGACTCTGAGGTCAATATTTTGTTGACTCCAAAAGTCTTTGAAAATCCCTAATTTATCGTTGTCGAACAATGGCTATTCTGCATTTTTGATAAGGCTAAGTATTAGAGGATCTATATAAGCCTTTGAAATTCTAGGTCTCGTACGAAAGAACGAGATAGCAAGAGAGCATGAGAGCGAGAGAGAGAGAGACAGACAGAGAAATATCGTTATTGAGCAAAGAGATAGAGAAACAGAAAAAGACAGTCAAAGAGAAGACAGGGCTCTTTACATTTACTTTTCTCTGTCTCCACCTCACTATATCTTTGTTTCCCTTTCTCTCACTCTGACTCTCAGTCTCTTTCTTGCTACCTCTCACTCTCTGTCTGTCTCTGTCTCTGTCTTTCTCTTTGTCTCTCTGTCTCCCCCTCTACAGATCTTCCTAAACATATATATATATATATATATATATGGGTTTTTTTGTGTGTGTGTGTATGTGTATTTGCAAGGCAAATGGGGTTAAGTGGCTTGCCCAAGGCCACACAACTAGGTACTTGTTCAGTGTCAGAGGCCAGAGTTGAACTCAGTTCCTCCTGAGTCCAGGACCGGTACTCTATCCATTGAGCCACCTAGCTGCCCTCCATATATTTAAAATAAAAAATTATTTCATTCTCTTTCACTACCAGTACCCTACCTCTGAGATTTTCTTGGATTTTTACAATAATGGTGACTGTGTCAGTCTGTTTGTGTGTGTGTGTCTGTGTGTGTCTGTGTCTGTGTCTGTGTGTGTGTGTGTGTGTGTGTGTATTTCGCTTAGTGAAATGTGTCTTGACCCTGGAATGAGAACGATTTTTGTTTCTGAGTTTATTTCTGACCTCACACAATGACTAGCTATATGACTTTGGAGAAGTCATTTAACTCCCCTTTGGTTTTCTCATCTGGAAATTGAATTGGAGAATTAAATTACTAACCACTCTAGTATTTTCCCCAACAAATCTTCAAATAGAATATGAATGTCTTGGACATGACTGAAATGAATGAACAACAACAAAAATTATATATATATATATATATGTATATATAAATTGTCTATTCATATATTTATATGTCTGACTATATTAATGCATATATGTATATGTGTTCACAATAAACACTTCAAATGTACATAATTATTCACTTGTTGTCATCCAGGTTAATTTAACATTCTTGAGAATACTTGCTTCATTTTTGCGATTTTTTTAATCTCTTGTCTATTAATTAAAATGTCACAAGGACATCATTGCATTACTATTTTCTGCCTCTATTAAAATTTCAACTTCTCTGTATATCTCCAGTAGAATACCTTGCAAGGGTATATTAATATTTGTTTCCTTATAGGCTGTCAAGAAACATTTCCAACTTTACAGAAGTAATTATTATATTGCTTGAAGTGATTGAAAAATGAGAGGAGATATTTTCTTATCATAAAAGTGTTTTGGTATGAGGTTCATCATCAGCTTAAACATCATGGAATGACATGACATTTCAGGTGCAACATGTGTTAATGTGGGAATGGCATTGTGAGCTTAAGAGTCCTGGTGTCCAGTGACCATCCTTAAAGTAGAGAATCTTACCTGAGATCCTTAGCTGAGATCAGATAACCATGTGAAATAATATTGTTTCCACTTTCTCTGCCAGGACCTAGAGTAGGGAGAAATTCTATATATTGAAATCAACTTTTCATAATGTCCTAATCATCCTGTGCAAGGTGAAATACAGAAATATATATTAATTTATGTATAGAATTAGTTATGTAAGTGATGCCGGCAAAGACTTATTCTCAAACCACTGAGGGGAAATGATTGGAATGGAATGTATATAATTAGAATGGAATATTTGTAATTGAATAAATTAATGGAACGGTTATGTGATAATTTGCATCTAATCACATTTATTATAATTTTATGAAAAGATAATGTTGATATTTCTGAAGGTAGAAAAAATTTCTAACAAGTTCAATTTAATTTCTAGAAAATTTCTAAATGTGCAAGTGACATAGCAGAAACATTTTATTTTTATTGAATTCCTTTGAGACCACATATTCAGGCTGGGTCAGTAGAAAGTCTCCAGAGCTTAGGTTCCAATAGACTTAGAGAAAATGCAAGGTCTTCTACATAACTATCATACTGGGATTCAGAAAGAGAAAAAGAACTATTCTCTAATTCTGTACTTTATTCTAAAGTAGACAGAGAACCACATGTTCTGAGTTTAATTATTCGGAATGGATCAGGGAGGGATCTAATCATGAAATTACTATGTCTCAAGATATACTATCAGTATTATGGACCTAAGAAGTGAAACATCCTGGAGATTCTGTTTCCTGGTGAGTAGATCTTTCTGGTAATTTTATCCCTATAACATTGTTCCTGTATTAACTGAAAACTAGAATATTCCTTTTAATAGTTTCCTGAAAAATAAATCAGAAGGGAAAAATCACAAAGGAAATGCAAAAAAGAGAGAATGAGGGAACTTAGTTCACCATTTTTATCATCATCATCATCGTCATCATTCATTCATTCATCCATTCACTTTTTGATGACTACTTTTGTGCAGGGAACCTTATATTTATGAATCTTAAGAGGTATCAAATGATATCTCTTCCCATAAATGCTTTTTAAGAAGATGAGATAGGTGCATCCAAAGATCAATACAAATATCATGCAATTATGAGCAGAATAGTCAGCAAAAATCTAATTTGATCTAGCTATGCATGAATGGGTAGGCGTAATTTATTAGGAAGCATAAAGAGAAGGCAGTGTAATTTTGGGAAAATACTATGTATAAATTAATGAATGCAGTAATGCCTATATCTTCTGAGGGTAATTAACAAAGCAATTTGTTAGCTACTGTGCCTTCTCATAGGAAAATTAAGGAAGACAATGTTTGGGCAGAACCAAAATTTATTTCTGGGGAAAATTAGAGCAAAAACAGTAAAGTGATTGAAAAAAATGATAGAATGATCTCTGTAATACTCTTTTGCAAATACATTCATGTTCTACCTGTGAAATATATTAACTGAGTGAAAATGATCCCAAAATCTTAATTTCTCTATTCCAAAGGAGTTATTATCTGAAGCTATAAATTGCAAAAGATCTTGGAAACTATATCAGCCGAGGTGGTTTATTTGTCTGAAATTCCTTATAAATATAGAATCAAAGATCCAGACCAATGACAAAAATCTACAGTTTAATAAAATATAAATATTCTATCAGATCATTTGACCCTAAATTATCCCCTAAAATTTTTATTTTATTTTTATTTTAGAAATTTTTTAAAACATGTTTATAGAATCACAACTTTATAAAATCATATAAACCTAGATCTGAAATCAACCTAATATTTGGCAATAAACCAATACATTGATACATTAATACAATGGGTAACCATGGTGGCACTAGGATGGACAAGTTTAAGTGAAAGAATAAATCCTAAAACAAAACATAAAAGGGAAAGGGAGAATCTTGGGTATCTTTAATCAAGTAGTATGCAAACAAGAGTGGTGTTGGAGGGGAGTGGGCAAGTAACAGAGAGATTTCAACTTGACATCCGTCAGAAATTCTGAAGAATTAAATGTTTTAAAAGAAGAACAAAAATGATTCAATTGGTGTAATGACCTGCAGATTCCTAGGACATTTCTTTCTCATTCTTAAAATTTATTTTTATAAAGAGTGAGTATTTTTTTATCCTGTAGGAATACTAAATCTAAAACAAACACATACCATGACATGAAAGGGATCACAGTTCATGTCTGAGACATAGACATCTGTACACAAAGATCAATACTAACACTAAGAAATGTAAAAGTCTAATATATCTTGCAAAACTTTTCTTACACCCTTAAGAGAAGAATTGTTTGAAAATTTAGACTTTTTCTAAGCATCTAAGGAAAAACGTAGATTTTTATAATTAGAAAAAAAATAGATCATTGAGGCCAGGAGTATTGTGAGAGCAAAGCTATGGAGTGATGAATATGCATCATAGGAAAATACACATTAGATTGAAATAGGTGCTAGCAGTAGAGAAAGAATAGGATTGGAAAATCAGAACTCATGAGAGTAAGTTTATGGAAGAGCTTGAAGGACAGATTCATAGATTATTAATCTATTTGGTTTTGACCAAATTTCACTAATTTGACAAAGGAAAACAGAATTCTTGCCACTCAGTAAGTGATTGCTTTTGAAAATGATATGCAGCGTAGTGAAAGCGGGTCAGGTGTATGCAGAGGAACAATGCCAGAATCATAACTCTGCTGTTTAATGTCTAGGTGATTTTAGACAAATAATCTCTTAGTTCATTGGTATCTTCTATTAAAGGAGGGACTGAATAAGATGGTTTACAAATCTTCATGTTCTAAATGTATGATTAGCTCTTAAGCCTGCAGCTTTGTGTTAGTTCCACTAAGCTTAAAAATCCATTGAAGACATGAGAAATTGAGAAAAGAGACGGACAAGATTGAAAAAGTGCCTGAAAATTTACATATATATATATATATATATATAATCATCTAGAATTGAGTGATACACTACTTTGCTTTTGATTCATCATTAAATATGCTATAAATGAGTGTATATATATATATGTTTGTATGCACACTTATAAATATATATGTATCCATATGCACACACATTAGCATATATATATATATATATATATATATATATATATATATATATAATACAAATTGAGGAAAAATAATTTAGTATAGCAGAGAGTATGAGAAGGGAGATCTTTCTGCCATTTCTACCTGTGAAGAACTTTCTAAGGAGTGTTTGAATTAAATTACTTGGACAAGACTTCTGAATACGCTGTGCCTCAGGAAATAAGACTGGAAAGAAAAAATAAATCTGAAAATATCAAAGGGCATCTCGATGATTCAGTGACCTGGATTCAGTGAGCTCAGATCTGCCATCAGGCAAGCTAGATGATTCTGTACATTTCACTTAACCCTGTTAACTTCAGGCCCTCATCTATAAAATAACTAATGGCAAACTACTCCAGTGTCTTTGTCAAGAAAACCCCAATGGCTCAGAAGTGTCAGATCCCACTGAAAGTCTCAGGCAACTTTCTGATTGTATAAGTTACAAACTGCTGTTACTGTGCATTGAGACTTCTTTCTTCACATACCAGTGCAATAACTAATTCTATATATGAGAATTTATATATGTCATAGAAATATATGTATATGTATGTATATATGAGAATTTAAAAGTCATCCAGGAATGGTATTAGCTAGGAGAGACTTTTATTGTCCTGTATATGTGATCAAGATAGCCTATACATATTTGAAAAAACAGAAAATGACAGTTCATTAGAATTTATGAAATGCCATCTATTAATTATAGCCATGTAGCAGAGAGATGATAATAAAAGAGAAATATCCTCAGGGAATAAATGTTGGTTCAGGGAAGAAAAAGATGCAAAAGTATAATGAGCTGGAATATGTATATTTAAATAAAGAAAAGAAGGAAAATATGGAGTGGTTAGAAGTTACTTGCAGATATATTTTGCAGTGGTAGAGCCTGGAATGAAAATTTTAATTTGCTATTCGTGGATGAAGAGTAACATTGGAATAAGACATACACACCTGCATTTACTAGGTTGAATTTATCGTTTTACTGGCAGTGTATTGTCTCACACTATCTCTCACAAGGAGGAGAAATTCAACTTGAAATGTTACCTCCAATGTGACCGTTTTCCCTGAATCTTTTCCTAATATATATATATACATATATATATGTATATATATATATATGTATATATGTATATATATATATACATATATATATATATTCCCATCATGTCTAACTTATTTCTCAGTAAGCTAAGACTGCCCTGACTTTTTGATTCCTCTCTCTCTCTCTCTCTCTCTCTCTCTCTCTCTCTCTCTCTCTCTCTCTCCCTCTCTCTCTCTCTCCCTCCTTTCCTTCCCTCCCTCCCTTTCCTTTCCTTCCTTTCTCCCTCCCTCCATCCCCTTTCTCTCTTTCCTCCCTCCCTCTCTTTTTCTTTTCTTTCTTCATTTCTTTCTTCTTTTCTTTCTTTCTTTCTTTCTTTCTTTCTTTCTTTCTTTCTTTTCTTTTCTTTCTTTCTTCCTTTCTTCCTTTCTCTATCACTGTTTCCTTTTTGTCTTTCTATCTCTGTTTTTTAATTTATATTTTTATTTTGTCTTTTTTCAATTTTTGTTTCCCAGTTGGAATATAATCACTATGTTGTGGTTTTTTTAAGCAGAGATAGAAGTCTTTTTTTCTACCAAGGGCTATTTGGTTATTCATAACATTTTTCTGGCTATATTTGCTCAAACATTTACTTAATTCTTTCCTAAAACATTCATAAACTTACTGAATTTAAAGTCCTCAACTGTGGCTACCTTGGCAATGCCATACCAATATATCCTTTAGGCTGTAGTTACCCTCCTTTGTTTTAAGGGGATAGATCAAACAAAGTCCACCCTGACATAAAAGATAATGAGTCAGATCCCTAAAATACCTCACTTAGTATTTCTCTAGGTCTTCCCAGTAGCTCCATGATGACTTTCTTTCCATTACAGCCACAATGTGTAAAGAAACAACTTCAGGATGTTGGCCTTAAGATTCAACTAATAAGGATCGTTTCTCTTTATATGGGGACCTTCAAATCCTATTTAGAAAGAATGGAAAGGACCATTATATGTTAAAACATAGATTTGAAACTCTGAAGATATAAAATTAGACCTGGAAAGGGAATTTAAATATTTTCTAGTTGAACCTCATATTTTAACATACATTGATAAGAGATTTGGGCCTGAATTCAGCTAAAGCAGCACAGTTCAACCTTCTGACACATTGCTTTGTAACACTAAACAGGTCATTTTTATCCTCCATTTGTAGAAGGAAACTAATTGGGATACTAATAGCCCCTACGTATCCAGGTCATTTTGAGGATTTATTCAATAATAATTAAAAAGCACATAACCTAATGACTGAACAAAGGAATTGAGATATAAAACTTTGTTGTAGTTGTTATAAAACTCAGATGAAAAAAGTGAAGTCATGGATTGAAGATATCATAGTCTTTGAGCTCGCAGCTGGGATAGAAGTCATTTAAACAAATAATAACCTAAATATAGCCCCGACTATGTGCTGGCCTGACTTGAATATTTTACAATTAACGTCCCATTTCGTCTTCACAAAAACCCTAGGAGGTAGGTGGTGCTGTTTTCTCCATTTTTAACATAAACTCGCGCAAAGAGAAATTAAATAACTTCATTAAGGTCATAAGCATCTGAGACTGAATTTGAAATCAGGAATATTTTTGTAATTATTGTGTCATATTGAATATGGCATTTCTATTTTTCTATCTAGTTCAGTTCCCTGCAACACAGTAGAATAAATCTAAACTGTCTTTTATGCAGTAATTCTAAATATTTGAAAAAATATATAGAGATCAAATAAATGAATAGATGGATCAATAGATATTTATGTGTGTTTGAATACAAATATACCCACAGTGGACATATACATGTATTTTTATATATAAATATATATATATATATATATATATATATATATATATATATATGCAGGCATGTGTACTGGCACATAAGAATACAAACATATATATTTATGTTTCATAAGAATTTCTCTGTTCTTGGACGGACAGATCTCACAATATAAGTTAACATTTAAAATTGTGTCTTTCTATAATAGCAAAAGTTTGAAATGATACATGGTAGAAATTCAGTAAAAAGAATTCAAGGAGGGATTTTTATATACACTCTATTTCAGTAGTCTTTTCAATATGGCAACAAAATTTAGATGTTCATTAACAGAAAAATTCATATTTAAAACCAGTAGACTATAGAGGAAACTAAATAAAGGAATGCTATATGTAAAGTCCAAAAGTGGAGGGGAGAAGAGCCACACTTGTCCTTGGATTTTTATATATAAAGAATTTAAATAAACAACCTTAGGACTTAGTGGGTTCTCCTTCCCTTCAGGCTCCTGAAGGAGCTATCTAAACTAAAATGGACTTTTGTTACTTATTAACACCATTCTTTATCTCACAGTATTTTTGGTTTCTTTTATACTCCATGAGTTGTTCGAGAGTGTACTAAGAGAGTAAGTGTAATCTTATTATTATTAACTATGATAATTATAGCAATATAATTTTCCAATTCATACTCCACCTTCTCCTGTGTTCCTCAGTTTCATTCATGTTTTTCTTCTCATGACCCATGTAATTCTCTCCAACAGAAATCATGGTGAGCACTGACAAGAATCAGATATTTGAAGTCATGTTCATCCTTTTAGGATTCTCTGATTGTCCAGAGCTCCAGGTTCCCCTGTTTCTACTGTTCTTTACCATCTATACAGTCACTGTGATGGGAAATGTGGGCATGATTCTGATCATCAAGGTCAATCACAAACTCCACACCCCCATGTACTTTTTCCTCAGTCATATGTCCTTTGTGGATTTCTGTTACTCCAATATATCTAACACCAAAATTACTAGAAAATTTAGTTGTAGAAGACAGAAGCATCTCCATCTGCATCAAGCAGTTTTCCTTTGGTGTCACCTTTGTGGTGACTGAGGGAATCATGTTGGCTGTGATGGCCCATGACCGTTTTGTAGCTATATGTAATCCTTTGCTCTATATAATTTCCATGTCCCCAAAACTCTGTGCCCTGCTTGTGACTTTGGCATATTCATGGGGCATAATTTCTTGTGTTATTCTCACCCACTCAATTCTTATATTGTCTTTTTGTGAGACAAAAATCATTGATAGCTTTGTATGTGAATATTCTGTCTTCCTCTCTGCATCCTGCTCTGATACACACTTTAGTGAAATAATACGTAATATCTTTGCAAATCTCAATGCATTTTGCACCCTCATCATTATACTTATGTCTTATTTATTTATTTTTGTCACTATTCTCAAAATGCTTTCAACCAGTGGGAGTTACAAAGCTTTCTCCACTTGTGCCTCCCACTTGACAACTGTTACCATCTTTTATGGAACAATCATTCTTCTCTATTGTATTCCTAATTCCAAAAATTCTTGGCTTGTAGTCAAAGTGGAATCCGTTTTTTACACTGTGGTTATTCCAATGCTAAAGCCCTTAATATATAGTCTAAGAAACAAAGATGAAAAGGAACCCTTCAGGAAATTAATGAATTTCAAAATCATTTCTCAATAAGAACATTTAAATGGATTCTATGAATGCTGGCAAAAATTTTATGATAGAATTTATGATCTTATATGAATAATTCTCTGAGTTCTATTCAGCTACTCCATTCTCTGTTGGTCACATTTTCCATTTCTACAAGCATCTGAAGAATAGTCAAAAAAGGCCTTAGGTACATGAAGATAAAATATCTGAAATGAGAAACAAAATCACTGAGAGTAAATCATTGCAATGTATTCCATGATATAGCCTCCACCTCAGGACTGTTCATTAAATGTCCTTGACAATATATTGTAAAAATAAATCTATTGGGGACAGCTAGGTGGCACTGTCAATAGAGTACCAACACTGGAGTCAGGAGGACCTGAGTTCAAATTTGACCTCAGACACTTAATAATTACCTAACAGTGTGACATTATGCAAGTCATTTAAAGCCATTGGTTTGCAAATAATAATAATAATAATAATAATAATAAATCTATTGATTCTACAAGATTGAGTTGCTGTTTTCTTTTTTCAGTCTTCTCATTTCTACAATTTGATAGGAAAGAAAGTAACAAAAATCTAAGATATAAGCAAGTAGGATGAGCAAGTAGTTTTTAAAAGACATAATAGAAGCAAAGCCTTAATGAGTGAAATGAACATATTCGGTATTTGAAGAGAATATTAGTCATCAACGCATGAAACAAGAATTATTTTTAAGACTAAGTTTAGTTCTACAAAGTGCTTAGCATAATTCTTCTAACAGAATAAAGGCTTAATCAGTGGTTATTGCATCATTCATTTGAAGTGTGGAGACAAAAACTCCAATTTCTCCACTCTATCAATATGAGTAAGTCTATCTTAGAAACTGCCTACCAATTTATTTGTTTAATTAATTGAATAAAACAAATATAATAAAATGAAATAAAAGAAGATGGCACATAAAACTGGAAATTTATTGTGTGCAACTTGCCTTTTTTTCAAGAAAATAGTTTTTAATTTGTGGAATAACATAAATATTTCAATAGCATATTGCAATAAAATATGATAGTACATGAAACTGCAAGCCTACTATTATGTATATGAAAATTATCATGTAAATTTCTGATTTTCCTTCCACCTTCCCTCCCATTGATGACTACATTTGGACATAGACATTTATGTATATTTGATTATGAGGGTAAATATATAATTTTATGTGCACATTTATGAGATTATGTATGATATATATATGTGTGTGTGTGTGTGTGTGTGTGTGTGTGTGTGTGTGTGTGTATGTTTAATCATTCCATACACACTTCTATTTATCAGTACTTTCACTGAATACTGGTAGAATCTTTCTTCAAATATTCTTTTTTGTAAATTTTGGTATTGAAAATACACAAAATAATTTATTTGCTCAAAATAATACTTAAAAATTTTTTATTTCAATGTACATAATTCTCTTGTTTCTGCTCATTTTCCTTCAAAATTTTGAGCAACATTTTTCCATTTCTCTCCCATAAAATCATTGAGTTCAGTTTCTTAGATCACAGTATTATTCCATCACAGTCAAGCACTACAACTTCTTCAGTCATTCTTTGGAATAGATACTAAATTAAATATATGGTCTTCATTATATTCTTTATCTTTCCAATATATTCTGTTATCATATAAATCTCTTTTCACCGTTTTAGCTTTGCCCTGGAACCCTAGAAAGGTATATAATAGAATAGATTTACATAAATATGAATTTCTGCAAAACTATTCTATACTTATAGAAATTCATTTTTCTGGTTGTAGATAGCATTTTTTCACATGTCCTTTGCAGTTATTTTTTTATAAACTTTTTATATAAGGTTTTTATAAAGTTTTTATAAAGTTAATATAAAGTTTATATATATAATATAAAGTTAAATAAAGTTAAAAAAAGTTAAAAGTAAAGTTAAAATGACTAAATTACTCAATATTGTTTTAAATGATATTGCTATTATTTTTGACAACATTCTTTTGTTTCTGATCAAATTGATTTTGTTATTCCACGCAAGTCTATTCATGGCATAATAACAAAATTTTCAACCTCTGGAACTTTGCTAGAAAGCAATGAATTTCAATGCCAAGATAGAAGTCAAGATGCCTGACAATGGCAGTGGGTGACCTTGAATGAATAATGTGAAAAATTTCAGTTATCCCCTTTTCAATAAGAGTCTATATTATGTTTCATAATAGGAAAATGAATAAATTTAGAAAATATCCAAACAAAATTCCAGTACATCAAACAGAGAGATCCTTAATTTGAAGGCAGCTTAAGAAAGATTCATATATTTTCATTAAGGGAAGACATTTGAGAATATCTCATTTCAGATTCTGGTAGATATCACTTCACAGAGAACTATTGTGCAATATGAGGTAATTTTACAAAGTCACAGCATTCCTTGATTTGAATGGAGGAATCCTTCTTTGCTTTATCCACATAGTACAGAACATAGAGTACAATATTCAGAACTGAATGTTTCATTCTGGGAAGGGCGTCAGCATGTTGGAGAAAGGGAGGAACACAATGATCTACATGAAGAAGGGCCTCTAATACATTCCAAGGAAGAATTGGTGAAATAATTAGGTATTGGCAGGTTAGAGCAAAACTTAAGGCCACTGACAAATGCCCTTGTGCATCTGAAGGGAAATGAGTCAATCAATCAGAAAATGAAAACGTTGTTATTATTTATCTCCTAGGTAATAGTCTTTTAGTTAGGTTTCGGGTTTATAAAAAAAAAACGTGGAAAATAATTATTCCACTTACTTTCCTGGAAATGATATCAAACATATCCTGGAAACAGTATATAAACATATACATATACATATATGTATGTATATATATATATACATACGTATATATATATATATATATACGTATATATATATATATATATATATATATATATGAAACATAAATGCTAGATTTATGAGAGGTGATTTTACAGAGGGAAGGTGGAATTTGAACTGACCGCTAAACAAAATGAAAATTCTTAAGATGTGAAATTGGAAAGGGAGAGTATTGCAGAAGTACAGGACAACCTATACAAAGACTATGAAATAGGGAAAGAAGTGATTTATGTGAGGAATGGCAATAATGCCATCTTGACTATGTTATGTTATAATGAAAAGAAAGAAAGAATGCATAGTAAATCTAGAAAGTAGGATTGAATTAGAATTCAAAGGTTTAAATTTCAATTAGAGATGTTTCTTTTTGTCTCTAAAGATAGAACTACTAGAATTATTAAGTAAAATATTAAAGGTTAAGATTATGCTTGAGACAAAGTCTATGACAAATACTGCAAAGAAATTATTTCCAGAAAGGAAGGAAAAAGATAATATGTAGAATTAATAAATAGGAAAATTTAGAAATTATATAAGTATTTTTTAGATTAGAATTGCATTATATAGGCATTGAGATATCCCCACTCTGAAATGCTATAATTCTTTTTAACAGGTGCTATGGTGAGTGAAGACCAAAATCAGAATCCTGTAGTCATATTCATCCTCATAGGACTCTCTGATTAACCCTGATCTCCAAGTCCCCCTCTACCTTCTAATACAGTGTTGGATAATCTGGCCATAGATATGATCTTTAGGATCAACACCAAAATGCACATCATCATGTATATTTTCCTTTTTATTTGTCTTTTGAGAATTTCTTTAGAGTGACACCAAAGTTCCACCAAAATTATAAAATCTAATTATGAAAAAGAAAACATTTCTTTTGAAAACTGTATCACAGTACTTTTTTCCCCCACTACTAATGTGTTGACAGAAATTTTGTTGTCAGTAATGACCTCTTATCATTTTCAAGCCATGTGTGATCCTCATTTGTACATGGTTACCATGTTCCAGAAACAATATATGCTGCTGGTGACTGGAACCTATGAAAAAGGGCATAATTCTTCCATCATATTTACCTACTCTCTCAATAGATTGTTTTTGTGGGACTAATAACTTCAGTTATTTTCTCTGTGAACATTATCTCATCCTCTCTGTCTCCTACTTATACAGACTCTTTCTGGTCTTGTGCATCCTTCTAACCAACCTCATTCCTATTGCTTTTTTCCCACCGTCATAAACCATAGTCTATCACTGGAAGGAATAAAGTTTTCTCCAACTGTGATTTTCACCTATAATCTCCAGCTTCTGTGGTAGGCTTCTCTCTCCACAGTTAAAAAAAATGACTTATATTCAAAGTGGCTTCTTTTGCTTTTTCACAGTGGTGAAAAAATAACTTATTTATCTGTTATACAATCCGAGGGAACAAAGTTGTGAAAGAAGCTGTCTGAAAATAATTGGCACAAAATATTTTCTAAAATTATTCATAGCTTAGATTTTGAAATTAAATTCTTGGTGACTGACTCTAAATTCTCTGAAAATGAAAAAGACAAAGAAGCAATGTGATAAAAATAGGGAGACAAAGTCACTGAAATAGAGAGATAGAGACACACACAGAGAAAGAGTCAGACAAACAAGAAAAAGACACAGTTTTATTTACTTCTGGCTCTCTTTGAATCTCTCTCTTCATGGCTTTGTTACTGTCTCTACATCTAATTCGGTCTGTCTATTTGTCTCAATAACTTTCTCTGTCTTTCTCTGTGAATGTGTGTATCTACACTCGCTCTATGATCCTGGATAAGTCACTTAATTTTGCTTCAGTTTTTTTTTTTCTGTAAAATGAAATGGAGAAGAAAATGGCAAACCAATCTAGTATCTTTGCCAATAAAACATCAAATGAGTAAGGAAATATTGGGCATGTATGAAATGACTGGGTAAAATGCACACAAAAATAAAAACATTCACATTCATATATGAATATATGCTACATGTGTCTATGTCCATATCCATATGCCTGGCACCATCTATCTATCTATCTATCTATCTATCTATCTATCTATCTATCTATCTATATGTGTGTATATATATACACACTATATATGTATATATATATATATGTGCATGTGTATATGTGTGTTCACATATTTGTACACATATATCATATGTATATAATTATTTACATTAGGTTTCTTGCTAATTAAGAACTCCTTGAAAATGCCGATTACATTTTTTGCCTTAATTTTAATCCTCAGTGCTTAGAATGGTATTTCACAAAAGTAACAGTGTAACAAACAACTGAATCACTCAATAATTATCTCTTTCAATCTATTTTTGAATTGCAATATCTTTCTAATTATTTTTTGTATTTTTGGATGCCTAGCACTTTTTACTTATTCCACAAGCAAATTGGTGTATTTGAAAGTAATGGAATGGTACAGTCTCTCTTTTCTATGAAAGGATTTTCTAGATATATATTTCAAGAATATATATGTCATATATATATATTCTTAACAAAGGATGAATTTCCGTGTATGAAAAGCAAACTTTCTATATGATCCAGAATATTTCTTGAACATGAAACAACAGATTAAATATTAAAGGACAAGATAAAGCAAGAGTTAAGTGTTAAAAGAGACTAAAATTCCCATCCAATCAAGAACATGGGTTCTGAGAAAACCCTAAAGAAATTCTGTTTTTTGTCTTTATTGATTAGCCTGCAAGAGATAGAGGAGGGCTTTAGAGACATAAAATAACTCTATTCAGGAGCTCATTCTATAGCTTTGTGACTGAAGGTAAATCATTATCTTTATGGATTCCCATTTATTTTGTATATGGAAACCTGAAGTATGTTGTATACTGTGTTTTTCTTTCAGAAAGTTCCTCATAAAACTTGAAAAATCAAAGAACTGAGAATTTATGTTATTTTTATGACTATCCTCAGTGGAATGATTTCTGGAGAAAGGGCCTGAAATCTTATCTAAAAATCTGTACTCCTACTCATGGCTCAGAGTGATATCTATTTAGCAAATGTTTAAAGACTTAAAGTTTAACTTTTTACTGCTATTGAATTCATTGTTGTCTCAAAGTGTACATGTTTATTAACTCCAAGTGAATAAGAGTGCTAGACTTACTCTACCATACATTAAGATGATTTGGGTCTATTCCAAGCTACTTTAAAACTTATTATTAAGGAAGTGATACTCAAACCTTTAGTTTCCTTTTCAAGTGAAGTTATCAATTTTGGAAAGGGGAACAGTTTGTGACTAAGGAAGAGTTGGAGAATATCACCAAAAGCCAATTAGATGATTTTGATTACATTAAATTAAAAAGCTTTTGCACAGATAAAACCAAGGTAACCAAGATCAAAAGAAATGTAGTAAATTGGGAAAATGTCTTTACAACTGATGATTCTGACAAAGGACTCCTTTCTAAAATATACAGAGAACTGAGTTATATTTTTAAAACAAAAAGCTATTCCCCAATTGACAAATGGTCAAAGGATATGCAAAGGCAATTTACAGATGAGGAGATCAAAGTAATCCATAGCCATGTGAAAAAAAAATGCTCTAAATCATCATTTATTAGAGAAATGCAAATTAAAGCTTCTCTGAGGTACCACCTCACACCTCTCAGATTGGCCAGTATGACCAGGAAGGATAATGATCATTGTTGGAAGGGATGTGGGAAATCTGGGACACTATTACACTGTTGGTGGAGCTGTGAATTCATCCAACCTTTCTGGAGAGCTATTTGGAACTATGCCCAAAGGGCAACAAAATTGACCCAGCAATACCACTACTAGGTCTATACCCTGCAGAGATGAGGAAAAATGGTAAAAACATCACTTGTACAAAAATATTTATAGCAGCCCTGTTTGTGGTGGCAAAGAATTGGAAATCCAATAAAGTCCTTCAATTGGGGAATGGCTTAACAAACTGTGGTATATGTATGTCATGGAACACTATTGTTCTATTAGAAACCAGGAGGGACCGGATTTCAGGGAAACCTGGAGGGATTTGCATGAACTGATGATGCTGAGCGAGATGAGCAGAACCCGAAAAACACTGTACACCCTAACAGCAACATGGGAGTGATGTTCAACCTTGAAGGACTCGCTCATTCCATCAGTGCAACAATCGAGAGCAATTTTGGGCTGTCTGCAAAGGAGAGTACCATCTGTATGCAGATAAGGAGCTGTGGAGTTTGAACAAAGTGCAAGGACTATTCCCTTTAATTTAGAAAAAACAGATAGCTTATTGTCTGATCTTGTTACTTCTTAGAATTCTCTTCTCTTTAAGGATATGATTTTGCTCTCATCACACCCAATTTGGATCAAGGTACAACATGGAAAGAAAGTAAAGACTGACAGCGTGCTTTCTGTGGGGGGGAGGGGGGAGGGAAGTAAGATTGGGGGAAAATTGTAAAACTCAAATAATATCTTTAATAAAAATAAATTTAAAAAAGAAAAAAGAAAGAATAAAAAATCAAATGAAGTTATCAATTTTGGTGCTATTGTTGCTATGAGATTCATTATTTCGTTTGGGTCTTTCGTTGTCTCTGAAATCCATCATTTTGCTTTCATTCATACACAATGCCAGTGTTACTCAAGACTTAAAAAAACATGGATACTAAGATGGAGCCCTAATCTTAGCCAGGAAGATCTGAATGCAAAAGAGACCTCATCCATTTTCCACATTGCCTATGTGACCTAGGCAAGACACTTAACTGCTGTTTGCCACAGTTTCCTCATCTGTAAAATGGAGATTAAAAATAGCATCAATTTCCAAGAGTTATTATGAAAATCAAATGTTATACAAATTTTAACTATGATTAAAGTGCCTACAATGTGTCAAAAGTATACTAAGTATTAGAAATCCTAAGAGAGATAAAAAAGTCACAGATTTAAAATGTGTAAGGATGGTGAAAGATGGTGTAAGGACAGAGAAATCATAAAAAATTATATAATTATTGTTCTCCATTTTCAAAGAAGACTTCGACACCAAGGAGATGATGCCATGAATGATGATCTGACACCAAAGAGATGATGCCAGCACATGAACTGGATTTGAGTGAGGGGGCTGTGATAAATCACCTGTCTCACTTTCTCCCTCAGAGCCATCTGGAAGCAGTGCCTAGATATGAATCAGGATGACTGGAGATGGCTCTGGATGTGAAGCAATTAGGGTTAAGTGACTTGCCCAAGGTCACAGCTAGTGAATGTCAAAAATCTGAAACTGTATGTAAGTTCCTCTCCTCCTGAATCCAAAGTCAATGCTTTATTCACTGTGTCACCTAGTTGCCTTGGAAAAATACATATGCATTTATAAAAATATATATACATAACTATATGCAAATATTTTCATTTAATATAATTCATAGAAGGTAATAAAAATAATAAAATACATACAGTAGTGGGAGATCAGCTTAAATTTCTGTAGAAGGGAAGATTTTAACTGAGTTTGGAGGTAAGACCAAGGGATAAAATAAAACAAAATAAGGTACAAATTAAGGATATGTCTTAATCCCAGTCTCTTACTCTGTTTTGGTATATATACACTATATATATATATAGTGTATATATATTAAATATATAAAATATCTCAGTAGAACTTTTCATTAATAGTAGTAAAAACATATTTAGCAGCAAATAATATGAATGGAACATAAACTTATCTTCTCTAATTTCAAGAAAATGCCATTCCCTATAGATTGAACTTCTTCTGGCTGCTTTTTTTTAAAGTTAGGTAGGCATTAATCTCTGTCACTTCTTTCAAAAATGTTTCTTTGAAATAGAAGCAAAACTGACAGCATCTATCCTTGGCTCACCTATTGGTACAAGTCAAACATGTGTCTCTCACTCTGAAGTTTGAGTTTTCTTCAGTCAGTTCCCAAAGGGATTTGATTCCATTTTTCTTAGCCTATATATGTCCTCTAGTGACTTTATTCTGATTCTGAACGAAATGGTGGAAGGTAGTATGATGACCACTGTTTGCTACTTTGACAAAACTACATTCATTACTCCATGGATCTAGTTAACAGCCCTCCACAATATGGTGATTTCCTTTATTTTTCCTTTTCAAAAACAAGTATTAATATCAGAAAATTTCTCCAAATTTCTTGATCTGAAAGGAAGGTAGGTGCAAAGGAGGTAGGTGCTTCTCTCAAGTCATCTTTTTCTCTATCATATTTCACATTTACAGTATATCTATTATTTTGAGAATACTGCACCAAATATTAAAGATCTTAGGATGTAACAGCCTTTGCATTCAATAACTCACATTCTTTGTGGGAAGCAAAGACAGAAGGAAACCAAAAAGAAACAAATGCAGATGTCAGGTGCCACATGTTAAATGCAATGGATTCTTATTATCCATGTAATTGTTCCTTAGAAGTGGTGCAGTCATTATGAATAGCTACTCAGAGAATACTTATGAAAGAATGAAACTCCAAAAGGTTGCGGAAAACAGGGCGGTAAGAGTGAGGGCATTTCAGACCAGAACAACTGTAATAATAAAAGAAAGGAGGGAATCCATGTTGGATTTTAGGGAATTATTATTAGTGTGATTTGACAATTTTTAGAAGATAATGGAGTATAAATTTTATAAATCTACTTTAAAATGATAGAAAATATGTTAGATATGAAGTTTATTCTCTAGAATTTAGCAGAAATCTATAGGTAGAAGTCATCTTTAGAGATGAACATCCCAAGGAGAGGGAGAGAAGGATATTTATAGATAAAATGACAAGGAAATCATTAAACTTTCTGGTGGCTTAGTGAGTGAATCAGATTACACTTTTCCTCACAAATTCTCATCCTTATAATGTTATCTTGTGAATCTATGTAATTCTCATAATGATAACTAGGTAGGCTTCTCAATTTCTAATGATCTGTTTTTCTGTGATTGTTAACAATAGGAAACATACATATTTCCAAACTTGTAAATCTTAGTCATAGATTTGAGAATTTAGTCTTTGGTCAGAAATATAAGCTGTAAAAATTATTAACTTCAACAGATCTCACTTCAAGCTTAGAAGAGAAGGAAAAATAAGCAAAAACAAAAAAAAATTGGAGGAAGAGAAATGAAAATCTAAGTGGAAACATGTAGGATTTTAGAAAACTAACTTAAATGATGAGAGTTAAACAGGTAGATGATTAAAACAGAATGTCTAGAAAACAGAAAACCTGAAAATCAAGGTCACTTTGCTTATTTCTGCCTAGAAAGAGAGAAAAACTCAAAAGCAAATAATATACATATGAACATAATTTTATTTGGATATTCTTCTTTCAGAATCATAAACATTTGGACATTGTTCTCATCTGCAATATTTCTTTATTACATAAATATCAAGTTTAGAACCTTTAGAATCCTGTTTCTTACTCATAATTCTCCACACTCCCCTTAATTACCTAATTATGTCCTTTCATTTTTCTCTCCTTTCCTCTCTCTTCTCTCCTCGAAAACTTATCAATCTTATTCCCACTTTTCCTCATCCAATTTTTATGAATTTTTCATAACATCTAAATTGATTTGATTGTTCCATAAATAACTCCCCAGGTGAATTATTATTGATATTATTAATATTAATATTTTTTATTATTATTTTATCTAGACATCCACTTTATTAGGTATAAATAAGTTTCATTCATTCTAAAGTAAACTGGCATTTGACTTACAATAACTTGGAGTATTATTAGTGAGTTTCCTCCACCATGCGGAGGTTGTGATTGTCATAAATTAGCAAATGCCAGATTAGATAACAATCTGGGACTTTGGGATTCTAAAGTTCACCTTTTATCCCAATTATAAAGAAAATATTGACTGTCACCAAAGAAATGTTTAATTCTTTAAATGTATTTTAATTGTAATCATTTATTCAATCTCCCTTCCACTCATTACCAATAACCCTCTCATTTTTATTTTCTGTTTTTCAGCATTTATTTTCAATTTCCATTCAACTTTTGCCATGATATTGTCTGATAGAAATCAGAGTGGTAGTTACTTACACTCCTTCTCTTGGGTTTCTCTGAATACCCAAACATTCAGATTCTTCTCTTGCGTTATTTTCTTGGCTGCCCATGTGATCTCTATGACTGGGTATCTTGGAAGGATTGCAATGATTATTATTACCCCAGACTACCTCCCAGTTTTTCCTTCAACATTTGTCCTTTTTAGATTTGTTACTTCTTACCCCAAAGCTGTTAGACAACTTAGCTGCAATAGATAAGACAATATCGCTATTTACTTCACACAATTTTTGCTGTGTCTTGATTGAAACATTCATTTTTTCCAGTGATTACAATTTGTAATATGTTTTAATATTTGGTTATCGTGTCCCAGAAATTCTGTACCCTTCTGATGGCTGCCACATATACCTGGAACATTGTCTTCTCTCTGGTCTACACTAGCTCCCTTCTAAGATCTTTTTGTGGTACTAATATCATGGATAATTTTGTCTGAATATTCTGGCATAGTCCTTGCCTCTTGTTCTGTTAAGTGATTCAGTGAACTGATACTTTTTAGATTTGAAAATTTTAATATGTTGAGAACCTATTTATCATATTGATAACTGCCATGGAGATTCATTCAGTTAGGGCAAATCATTCAGTGTTCTCCAATCCTGCCACTCATCTAGCAACAGTTCTTTTTCTCTACTGTAATACCCAATAATAAAAACTTCTGGTTCATCCTTAAATGGGTTTCTGTTTTCTTTATAGTGGCCAGCCCCATATTGACCCCTAACATGCAGTCTGAGGAACACTGATGTGAAGAAAACAGTCAACAACTTAATGGACAAAAAATTAGTTTTCATTAAATGAGAACCATCATCATCCTCGTCTCATACCACCATGACTATTATCACCATCACCACTAAAATTACCGTAAACTAAAATATCATCACAACCACCACTACAACTACCACCAACAATTAAACAACATAAAAGAGCAAATGTTATTTAAATATGATGCTAGAATTGATGGTTCGAGATGTTGTAATGCATACTGTCATCTGCTATTTAGACTTTTTACTGTTTAAATTGTGTCACACTTGTGTAAATCCATTTCTAAATGAAACAAAAGTGTGAAACTGAAAAAAAATAAAGATAACTGCCCTAATTCACTTACTAATTTGTTAGATTGTATTGACCTCTATCCTACCACCAAAAAGCAGATCTTACAATAATAGACAGCATACAAAATTGTTTGTATTCATTATTATTGAATATCAGATTTTGCTGTCTTTCCATATTCCACTAATCTATATCTAACAACTGGTTAATTTCTTAGAGTAGTGTGATATTTTCCTAGGGGAATAAAGCAAAAATACAGAGCAGTGAGCTTTGAGTATCAGGAAGAAGAAGTGTCATCTCTGAACACTCAGGTTAATGAAATTCTGTATACTGGTAAACTATTTATAGGAACCCAATATACTCTGAAAATAGTATTTGCATTTTTCTGAAATTTATTCCTTCATTATATTTTCCTTTTAGTATATCTAGCTTTTATAAACAACACCTTCCCAATGAAAACCACGTAATCATTGCACATATCAATATTGTTCAATTTAACTCTCATAAGGCTTTAAGCAATTTGGGTAGTTTAATGTGCATTTTAAAATATTTCTTTGCTTTATATTTATCCTTGTCTCTTTTTTTCTTTATTCTCTAATTGTCTAGAATAAAAAAATACTATTAGATGGATTAGTTAGTTTGTTCTTTTCCTTTATTGAAGTAAATCAAAATTACATCTCTATGACAGGGTGTCCAACTGTGATTAATCAGAACAAGATTGGAATGCTTCACCAAAGGTCAGGCACAAATAGTCCATGTGAACACCTGAGATGGGTATTATCAACTTACATATATTCTCTTTCTCTTGAGGTGCTTCAATTCAATTCTTCCTCATAGACTACAATACCCTCATCAATAAGGGTATGCCATGCTGGGTGGTCCTGTGCCAGTCTCCCATGTTGTACAATCAACTCTAAAGTTATTTAGAGAGACCTTCAGGGTAGCCCAGTATCACTTCTTCTGACCCTGTTGTAAGCAAACCTTCTGAGGCCCTGTGTGAGGTCTCCATAAAATAGTCTTTTTGTTAATTGCTCTTCCAGAATTTTAACATGCCCAACCCATGGTGGTTGCACTCTTTGTAGTAAATCTTGGAATGTTGGGTAGTTTAGCTTGAGAAAGGACATCAGTGTCTGGGTGAGAGTCAGAATGTTCCTAAGACATCCTGCCAGGTGATATTCAGAATCTTCCAAAGACAATTTAAATGGAAGCTATTGAGTTTTCTGTCATGGCGCTGTAGCAATGAGATCAGCACAATGGCTCTTCAGACCTTTAGTTTGGTAGTTCGTCTAATACCTCTTCTCTCCCACACTTTCTTTTGAAATCTCTCAAATACTGAGCTACCTCTGGCAATGCAATGTGTGTATCACAATCATCATCAATGGGCACCTCCCTGGAAATGGCACTGCCAAGGTAAGAGAGCTTGTCCACAGAACTCAAACATTTTCTATTTGCTGTAATCGATAATTCCACATATGGAATGTGTGGTGTGTTTTCTTGGTGTTAAATTACCACAACAGCAAAAATTTTATAAGAATTCAGCTTCAGAGGCTGCATTTGGTGCACAAGCATCTGCAACCAGAACATCTTGTATCAACACTCCCTCCATGTTGATCTTGACTTGTAACTTTTTCAAGGTGAAGAATTTGCCTACAGTGTTTTAGCTGAACTCTATGTTATGCTCATCCTCAGTGAAAGAGTTTGATAATGTGGCTTAAAATTTCCTGCTAAAAAGTATGGGAGAATGAACATATCCTTGTTTCAGTCCATTGGTGACTGGGAAATCTCAAGGTCTGTCTCTTCTCCTTTCAATCATATAGTCTATTAAATGCTCGTATTTGCTATGAGGGTGCATCCAGAAAATTTTGACTTAGGTAAACAGAAAACAGTATTTCTGATGAGAACATCATGAGATGCTCAAGTCTACAATAGGAGGTGACCATTGCTGTATTGTTTCCAATTCCATTCCTTCCAAGCCATGTCTGATAATCTGAACCAACTCTAGCATAACAGTCTTCCAGAATTATAAGCTTGTCCTCTTTTGGTACATTGAATCTACGGGTCTCCAGGGCTTCAGAAAATTCTTCTTTGATTTCATCAGAATTTGTCATAATGGGAGAAGCAGCACTGATGATGGTGGCATCACATTTTCTAGGCGTTTCAGTCTCATTGCCACACACCTGTCATTAGCTCCTTTTGGAAAGCATTCAAGAATGTTGACTAGATTAGTTTTGTTTGCAAAACCTACCCTAACTTCACAGCACTCCCATCACTGTGGCTGCTACAGAAAAAAAAAGCATGCATCCATTTCTAATTTCAGTAAGTTGGCCTTCATTTGCCAGTGTTGTTTTACTCAGGGCTAATTCTTGGCTATGAAACATGCTGAGTTCTCTCACAACAAGAACTGTTCATCTTTCTAATCTAGTCAATCTTGTGTTGTTTATGAGTGTACCCACATTCCATACATCAATGATGAGAGGAATCTTCTTTGAAGAAATTTTTGTAGATTTTATTGTGTCTTGGCCACACTGTGGGATTCTTACATGCAGAAATAATGAGGGTGGTGTGAGTTAAGCAGACAATTATTAGGGCATCTTTAATAATCCCTTCTTCACATCAGGAGGTGAGCAGTGAGATCCTTAAAAGGGCTGCTTAGCCATCCAGGGGACTGCCGAATCTCACTGTTGCTTTCAGTGAGGAAACAATTCTACGACCAAGGCTGCTTGTGTTCAGGGTTGTGACCACAGCTCCCAGTGTATACACACATACTGCTTTCTCACTTGCCTATGGATAGAGGACTTTGAGGAATGGTGAAGTATGGGTTATGTCTTTTGATGCATGTATAAATTGGATTTAAGTGAGGTAGAGTTGCACGATGTCATACGCCTCACTCTCCTCCAAAGTCATCATGAACCAGCATAGCAAGACAGTCAAGAAAACTGGTGATGGCTTTAGATGCAATGGATGTCCTTGGTGTCTTTGATGTCTAACCAAGCTCTATGTGCTCCATAGTACCTGATTCAACTGACTTCAAGAGCATTGGAACAAATTGTGCTCATCTGCCAATTTCATCAATAGAAAACTTCACATGCTTGGGGTAGACACTCCTCACAACTCACTGATGAATTTGACTTCCTTGGTTCCCCTCAAGCTCGTTTAGCCCACCTGCTGCACTGGTTTACACTGGTGTGGCCAATGTGCATGCTATAGATTCTTAGAGCCCCAGGTGAGAGTTACATGGCTTAAGTGAACATCAAAGATAGAAAGCAACTCTGAAAAGGACTCAGCAGCCCTCACATCAAAGTGCTAGTCTTCCTTGAGGATACCCTACATGCCATCAGATTGATCAAAATAAGAGGGACACTTGAAATATATATATATATATATATATATATATATATATATATGATATAATTACAGAAATTTTGAGTACAATTGGATTTGATTATTTCATTGGTTTCCTAGTGTAATATAAGAGCCCTGAAATTATAACTAAAGGGACTATTGGAATTCTAGTTCTGTGACTTCCAATTTGTGACTTGGTTAAATAAATTCCACACTTTGCATCTATTTTTTGTAAATGGCAATCTAAATCATATCTGAAATATACTTATTTTATACCTCCTTTTAAAATAGTTAAATAGTTAAGGAATGCTTTATCATTAGCTCTTAATGCTTGCTATGTGTCAATGAATGCACTAGAAATAAAAGAAAGATGATTCCCTAATTTTATGGAAATAGTATAATATTGAAAGAAATAAATCATTAAAAAATTAAATATGTATTTTATTATTTGTACATATTTGTGGGTTTATATATTTATATATAGTGAATTGGACATAACTAAAAGGGAAAAGGGAATAACTTTAAGGAGATAACCAGAAAGTAGAATTTTAAGCAATTCTTGAAGAAAACTAGGAAAGGAGGCAGAGTCAAAATGGTGAAGTAGAGTCAGGAACATGCCCAACTCTCCTCAAGTTCCTCCACATATCTTTGAATTATGACTCCAAGCAAATTCGAAAGCTGAGGAACCCACAAAAAGGTAGAGTGAAGTTGATGGGAAAGGTCTGCTGTACAAGTGATGCAGCTCATCTAATGGAAGTACAGACCAGGACACAGACAACCAGGAGCAGAGCTCGAGAGGTACTTTAGGAAGTCATGGGCCACACACTGAAAGGAAAGTAAATGAATTGGTCAGAAGGAGGTTACAGGATTGTTTTTGTTAACCCTGAGATTGGACTCTGTTCCTTTCCCCTTACTCAGATCTATGTCACAGTCCCAGATGAAGAAGAAAATTAGCACACCTGACCTTGATCCTCAGAGATGCAGAGATCCCTGTTCACAGTACAGGGACAGAAAATAGTATTTGTGGTCATTCTCAGACCAGGACAAAGGCCAGAAAAGTAGTAAATACACCTCTATATTGCTCATACCACCTTAGAAGAACGGAAAACTTAACTGTCCCTAGAAGCATCTCTGCGTTACTTGAAAACCAAGAAGCTTGGGACAATATAACCTCTTCCCTGGAAACAGATCCTTAGCTAAACAAGTAATAACTTAGGAAATTGATCAACAAACATGATAAACATATCCTAACAAAAGAAAATTATTACGGTAACAAGAAATATCAAAATCACAATTCCAGCAAAAGATAACAAAGGCAAAGTTCCTAGATCCAAAGCCTCTAAGTAAAATATGAATAGGTATTAGGTCATAAAAAAGCTGAAAAAGTAGTGTGAAAATCAAAAAAAGAGAACTAATAAAAACTTGGGAAGAGAAATGAGAGTGATACAAGAAAATCATGAAATAGGAATCAGCAGCTTGGTAAAGGAGATACACACACAAAACATCAAGAAAATAACACCTTATAAACACCTTGAAAACATCGTACAAAATGGTAAGAGAGGAACGTAAATTCAGTAAAGATCAAAATGCCTTTAAAAGTAGAGTTGGCAAAATTAAAAAAGAGAGAGAACACAAAAATTTAGTAAAGACAATAATAAATTAAAAACTAGAATTGAAGAAATGGAAGCTAATGACTTAATGAGAAATCAAGGAACAAGAAAACCAAACCAAAAGAATAAAAAAAAATTAGAATTTGATGTGAAATATCTCACTGGAAAAAATGACATGTAGTAGAGAGAATTTGAAAATGATAAGACTGCCTAAATGCCATAATCAAGAAAAGAGCCTAGACATTTTTTTCAAGTTATTTTCAAGGAAACCATTCTGATATTCTAAAAACAGTGGATATAATATAAATAAAAAGAATCTCTGATCACCTCCTGAAAGTCAACCCCAAATGAAAATTCTCTGGCATATTTTAAACAAATTCCAGAGCTCCCAGTTAAAGGAGAAAATATTGCAAGTAATCAAAAACAAACAAACAAAAATCAAGTATTGAGGATACAAAATCGGCTAACAGATTTAGCAGCCTCTACCTTAGTGGATAAGAGGACTGGAAATATGATATCCTGGAGGGCAAAGAAATTAGCATTAAAACCTTCCCAGAAAAACTGAATATAAACATTCTGGGGTGGGGGGGATGGACATTCAAGGAAATAGAGAACTCTCAAGCTTTCTTGATGAAAAGGTCAGAGCTGAATGGAGAATTGGATTGTGAAATACAAGACTCAAGAGAAGCACAAAAAGCTAATCAGGAAAGGGAATCAAGAGAGACTTATTAAAGTTATATTCCTAAATGAAAATATGATATCAGAAACTTATGAGAGAGAGAGAGAGAGAGAGAGAGAGAGAGAGAGAGAGAGAGAGAGAGGACACAGGTATGAAGGTGTGAATTAAATATAAAGGGATAATAACTAAATAACATTTAGGAGCAAGAGAAGAATGTTCTGGGAAAATGGAATAGGAAAAACATAGAATGGGGTAAACTGCTTTACAAAAAAAAAGGAAAGAAAAAAACCCTTTTTACCGTGGAGAAGAGGGGGAAATGCATGGTTAGTGAGCGAACCTTACTCTCACCAGACTTGGCTCAAAGAGAGAATAACATACACATTAAATTGTGAATAGAAATCTATCATACCCTATGGGAATGAATGAGGACAGGGGCTGAAAGGGGAATGTATGATAGAATGGAGGAGTCAATGAATGAGTGTAAAGCAAAACATTTTTGAGGACTGACAGGTTTCAATGAGAAGAAATAGTATGAATATGGTTATAAATAGAATGGAGAGAAATATTGGTAGCAATATTACCACTACTAGGTATATGTCCCAGGAGATTAAAGAATAAGGAAAAGGATCTATGTGTAATAAAATAAAATATTTTAATTCCTCTTTTTTAGTGAAAAAGAATGAGAAATTGAAGGGATGCCTATCAATAGGGGAATGACTGAACAAATTATGGTATGTACGTATGATGGAATACTAATCTGCTGTTAAAAATGAACAGCAGGATGCTTTCAGGAAAAAAGAAAAACAAAAAAAACCCCAACAAAATCTGGGAGGATTTACTAGAATTAATGTAAAGTTTTCGTTTTGCTAATAAAGATGTATAATTTCTAATAATAATCTCATGGCCAAAACAGAAACAATATTGTAAGATGAACAACTGTGAATGACACATCTGGAACACAGTGATCCAAGAAAACTCTGAAGGACTTATAATGAAAAATGATATCCATTCCCACAGAAAGAACTTGTGATGTCTGAAATCAAATTGAGGTACAGAATATTTTTTAACTTTTATTTTTCTTGAGGTGTTTTCTTTCACAACATGACTATTATGTAAATGTATTGTATAACTTCACATTTATGACCTGTGTCAAATTGCTGGCCTTCTCAATGACAGGTGGAGGAGAAATAGATATAATTTAAAATTCATAATTTTTAAATTACAATTTAAATTAAACAAAATTAATACTAAATGAAGTTAAACCATAAAAGCAATGGACCAAAATAAGGGAGGAAGTTAGGCTTTTTTTATCCTGTTTTGGAATTCCATTGTACAATAATCTTATCCTTATAGCCACTATCCAGCTCCACTGAGGATCAGTTATTGAGGTAGCTGTTTATCTACAACAATTGTAAAGAGAACTTTCTATGGTTGATTTATCTTTGGAGACCTCTTCATTAATATTAATAAAATAGATTTTAGCTCTAGCAAATAATATCAATAGAAAATAAACTTCAGGCAGTAATTATTACCTGTGATTTTAAGAAACTATATTCCTAAAGGCAGGATTGCCACTAATTATTTCAATGGACCCTAGCCAGGCAAGTTCATTAATCTCTGGCATCTTTTCCATA
Organism: Macrotis lagotis; assembly: GCF_037893015.1. Classification (NCBI taxonomy): domain Eukaryota; kingdom Metazoa; phylum Chordata; class Mammalia; order Peramelemorphia; family Peramelidae; genus Macrotis; species Macrotis lagotis. The sequence goes on along the minus strand of NC_133660.1, from coordinate 299,731,314 downwards.
ATTTTTTTTCAGATTGTAGTAAATTTATGACTTAGGTTACTGACACAGTGGAAACATGCATATCTCACTGTGTGTGTGTGTGTGTGTGTGTGTGTGTGTGTGTGAGAGAGAGAGAGAGAGAGAGAGAGAGACAGAGAGACAGAGAGAGAGATTGACTTGCTGAAGTCAGATGAATAAAAGTTTCTTGGAATATATATAAAAATTGCTCACTTATTTCTGATTCTGATCTAGTTTGAGAAAAGGTGATATTTTCAACTAATGGCCATCTTTTATGTCATCTTCAAACTCAACATGCAATGTTCCATAGATCTAGGAAACAATCTTCCATTATCTGGTGATTATTAAAATGTGTCCATCAAATTGCCTCTATTTCCTTTTCAGAAATAAAAATTGATACAAAACATGCAAATTCCTTGATCTGAAAGGAACTACCTAGCAAAAAGAGGTAGGTGCTGCTCTCAAATCATCCTTTTTACTATCATCATTGCACATTTAGTGGATGGTATTATTTTGAGACCACTATGCTAATTCCCAGGGTACTAGTATCAGCCTCTGAATTCAAGTACCCATAGTCCATGTGGGAAATGAGATACTGAAAAATACACAAATACAGATATCAGAGACCACATGCTAAAATGTCCACAAATTTTTATAGAAAATCTGTGTAATTGGATTTAAGAGAAAATGGAGTCATTAAGGACAGCTGTATCAGAGAACAATTCTGAAAGAGTTAAACTACAATAGACCTGAAGGAAATAGGAAATCAAGAGTGAGGACATTTGAGGTAGAAACAATTATTTTAAGTAAAAGCAAGAAGAAGGGAATTGGCATTGTATTTCATGGAATTATGATGATTAGACATTGACTGAAACAATAACTTCATTTAGGAAAATATTATGGACTTCCAAGTTCATGGGAGTAGGGATTGTCCAGATTAAAGCAAGACTAGAATGTCAGGAAATGAAATTGAATATTTTCTTTAGTTTTCCAGATAGTATGGTACAGAAATGGAAGAAAGTAAATTCAATGCGTAGTCTTCCAAACAAAGCTTTGATTTACTGCTCAAAATGTTCTGATGTTCCACATGAATTATTTTTAAATCTCTGTTCAAATTATTTTAGCAAGCAAAAGCCCTGGGTTTCCTAATACCCCAACCCTCCCCAGCATGCTATAATTTGTACTAAATCTATTCCTTCATAAATCAAGACTGGAAAGCAAGAACAAAACTAATAGAGACTGAGTTTCTTCTGTGCACTTAACATATCTCTCTCTTTACTTTTCCTCATGGACGTCATTGTCCACCATGATAGATGGAGGAAGAGTTTTGGCCATAAGATTCTTATTAGAAATTGTACATATTTATAGCAAAACGAAAGGCAAAAAGTTTCAAAAGGAAGATTACATTGGAGGATAATGCATTTTATTTCTGTAATGAAATTTCTGTAGTACTTATTTTTCACTTTCTTAACCATTTGCCTTTATTGAACATACAATTAATGAGTTCTCAGATTCATGTATATTTAAGGAATATATGCAAAATGAACAGATAAATATTTTAAATGGTCAGAGGAAACTATTTTCCTTATTTTACATATTTTAAGGCAGTATAGACTATTTGTGAAAGTCAAAAGTACTGAAGTTTATATAAAGTGTTCTCTATTGAATCCAACTCCTAGTAAGAAGGCATATATCATGTCACTAAGAGACGACAAACAACAAAAGAAATATATAAAAAATGGAGGAGGAAGAGAAATGGAAGTCTAAATGGGAATATGGTGGATCTTGTGGAACATAACTTAAATGATGATATAGAGTTATTCAGAAAAAAAAAGATTGCAGGTACAACATCTCAAAGGACGGTGGAGAAAAAAGTAAAAAGCACTAAAGATTAGATGTAAAGTCTATTTTGTTCTATTCCTCTATGGAAAGAAATAGTAGGGAATAAAACAAACACACATTTCTTTTTATATTTACTCCATTCAGAATTGTCAGCATTTGGACAGTTTTTCCATTGCATCATTTGCTGTATTATATGATTATCTTGCTCAGAATCATAATAGATCCTGTCCCTTACCCAAAATTATACCTCCTTTCAATACTAAACAGCTTCTCTCCTCTTGTCTCATCTTGTCTTTTCTCATTTCCTTTGCTTCAAAATTAGATGAATCCATTTCCTTTTTCCTCATCAATCATTTATGATTTTCTCACATAATCTGATTTGATTTGAGTTTTCCATAAATACCAATTTTATGAGTGAAATATCATCTAAATTTTTGTGTATACCTCCTATTCCTTTGCTATGAATCATTTTCCTTGTGAAATCAACACTTCTAAAATAGATTGACAGCTTTCATACTGCAACTTGGAGTATTAGTGAGTTGTCTGTGTCACTGAGAGGCTACGTGATTGTTCCAAGGTCACAAGTTAGTATATGTCAGAGGTAAGATGATATTCTAGGACTTTCTAATTTCAAAGCTGGCCTTGGGTACCATTGCTTTTCATAGAGAAAATATCTAATTCCTTTATTTGTTTCTTAATTGTTATCATTTATTTAGACATCTCTTTAGCTCATTATCTATGACCTCATTGTACTACTCTGTTTTTCAAGATTTATGTTCCCATAACTCTTAATTTTTTCTATTATGATCTGTGGCAGAAATCAGATTGCTGCAGTCATATTCACTCTCTTAGGATTCTCTGAATACCCAGAATGTCATATTCTTCTCTTTATGGTATTCTTGACCAACTCTGTAATCACTGTGATGGTGAATATTGGAATGACTGAAATCTCTATTTTGAACCCCAAAATGCCCACACCAATGTATTTTTCCTTAATAATTTGACTTTTATGGATTTCTTTTACTCCACTAATTCTCTCTCTCTCTCTCTCTCTCTCTCTCTCTCTCTCTCTCTCTCTCTCTCTCTCTCTCTCTCTCTCCCTATAATATAGAATATAAATGAATAGACTAATGTGAGCAAGGGAGAACTCCAAGCTGTAATGTCTATGGAAAATTATATTTGTATGAGTACTTTAATTTTAATTTTAAAATGTAATTCTTAAAGCAATTTAATACTTAAATTCCTAGTATGCCAGGGTTGGGAGACAATATGATAGAATACTACTTTGAAATTAATACTCTTTTTAAATGGATTTTCATTAAAATGCTTCTATCCTTTTGAAAACTGAGTCATAAGTTTTAAATAATATTTCTTCCTTTTGAATTTATATTGCTTAGTTTCATCTTTTTTGCAGTTAGAGATTAAAATTTAGTTTGCAATTGAGGTTCCATTTAACAAAAACAAATCAAATCAGAAAAACAAAAATATTCTGATTTTTGCCTCAGGTTCAATGTTTTTTTTTTTAAAACTCTGAAGACCTTGTCTGCCTCCTTGGTTTGTTAATTGAGGTATAAAATGGTGAAGGAGAATGCCATATTCTTCATTCCACTTTTTGGGCTGCATCTCTGCAAAAATATATTTTGTCCCTTTTTTTCTTAAATAAAGCATCATCATATCTCACATTTTCATTAGAATTATATGATTATTCACAGTATTTCAGTACACATTATACACATACTTTTATTCTTCACAGGGAAAATCCTTTTCTTTAATATATCATGCATTTTATTCAAACTCCACAATTCTTTCTCTGTATTCAGATGATAATCTCCATCGCAGATACCCCAAAATTGTGCATGATTGTTGCACTCACTGATTGAATGAGCAAGTCCATTAAGGTTAATCATCAGCCCTATGTTACTGTTAGGTTGCACAATGTTCTGGTTCTGCTCATCTTGCTCAGCATCAGTTCATGCAAATCCCTCCAGGCTTCCCTGAATTTCATTCCTCCTGGTTTCTAATAGAACAATAATATTCCATCACATACATATCCCACAGTTTGTTAAGCCATTCCCCAATTGAAGGACATTCACTTAATTTCCAATTCTTTGCCACCACAAACTGGGGTGCTATGAATTTTTTTTGTACAATTGATATTTTTACCCTTTTTTCATAATCTTTTCAGAGTATAGACCCAGTAGCAGTATTGCTGGATCCAAGGGTAGGCACATTTTTGTTGCCCTTTGGGAACAATTCCAGACTGCTCTCCAGAAAAGCAGGATTAATTCACAGCTCCACCAACAATGTATTAGTGTCCCAGATTTCCCACATCCCTCCAACATTAATCATTGTCCTTTGTAGTAATATTGGCCAGCCTCAGAGGTGTGAGGTGGTACCTCAGAGATGCTTTATTTTGAATTTCTCTAATAAACAGTGATTTAGAGCAATTTTTCATATGACTATGGATCACTTTGATTTCCTCATCTGTGAATTGCCTTTGAAAATCCTTTGATCAGTTGTCAATTGGGGAATGGTTTGTTGGGTTGATTTTTTAAAATTTGATTTTGTTCTCTGTTTATTTTAAAAATGAGTCCTTTGTCAGAAAGACTATTTGTAAAAATTGTTTCCCAATTTACTACATTTCTTTTGATCTTGGTTGCAGTGGTTTTATCTGTGCAAAAGCTTTTATTTAATGTATTCAAAATTATCTAGTTTGTTTTCAATGATGTTCTCCATCTCTTCCTAGGTCATAAACTGCTTCCCTTTCAACAGATCTGACAGGTAAACTACTCCTAGTTTGCTTATAATATTGGTTTTTATGTCTATATCGTGTATCAATTTTGCTGTTATCTTGGTATAGAGTGTGATGTATGATCTAATCCAAGTTTCTGCCATACTAAGTTCCAATTTTCCCAACAGTTTTTTATCAAAGAGAGAGCTTTAATCCCAATAACTGTACTCTTTGTGTTTGTCAAATAGCACATTACTATAATCATTTGCTGCTATTGTACTATTCTATTTCATGGATCTACCACTCTATTTCCTATCCAATGCCAGACAGTTTTGATGACTAATCCTTTACAATATAATTTTAGATCTGGTAGAGCTAAGTCACTTTCTTTTGCACTTTTTTTTCATTGAATTCCTGGAGATTCTTTAGGTTTTATTTCTCCATATCAATTTACTTATAATTTTTCCTATTTCATTAAAGCAATTTTGGGGAATTTTGATTAGTAGGACACTAACCAAGTAGTTTAATTTTGGTAGAATTGTCATTTTTATTTTATTAACTTGGCCTATCCATGAGCAGTTGATATTTGCCCAGTTAATTAAATCTTATTTTATTTGTGTGAGAAGTGTTTTGTAATAGTTTTCAAAAAGTTTCTGAGCCTGCCTTGGCAGGTATACTACCAAGTATTTTACATTGTCTGAAGTTACTTTGAATGGAATTTCTCTTTCAAGCTCTTTATGCTGCATCTTACTTGTCATATATTGAAATGTTAAAGTTTTATGAGGGTTTATTTTATATCCAGCAAATTTGCTAAAGTTGCTAATTATTTCTAGTAGTTTTTTTAATGATTTTTTGGAATTCTCTAGGTATACCATTATGTCATCTGCAAAGAGTGAAAGTTTTGTCTCTTCCTTCCAAATTCTAATTCCTTCAATTTCCTTTTCTCCTCTTATTGCTAAAGTTAAGATTTCTAAGGCGATATCAAATAGTAATGGTAGTAATGGATATCCTTGTTTCATCCCTGATCTTGGAAATGCCTCTAGCCTATCCCCATTGCATATAATGCTTGCTGATGGTTTCAGATAGATACCGCTTATTATACTAAGGAATAGTCCATTTATTCCTATGCTTTCTAGAGTTTTTAATAGGAATCGGTACTGTATTTTATCAAAAGCTTTTCCAGCATCTATTGATGTAATGATATTGAAGTACAATATCAATGTATGTGAAATTCCTGTATAGAAAGGAGTCCCTGACATCCTTCTGGGCCCTGAGAAATTCCTTAGAAATATAACTTTGGTTAGGCACCTTTGGGCCTGAAAATAGTCTGATAGGACACAAGGGGTCATGGATATACCATAAAATTGTCTAAAGATTTACAAAGCACCCTGGTTAGCCTAATTGTCTTGCTGTATCTGTTAAATTCCAAGACTGCCTCCCCCTTCCCCAGATGCGGCTGGAACCATAAAATAGTAAATTCCTGACTCCCTCCATCTCGGACAATCATTACACAAAAGACCCTGACCCCTTTTCACCCCTATCTATACTGAGCCATATGTTTCCATGTTTGTATTAGTATAACAAGATAATATATCTAACTGCTGACTTTGCTTCTGTATCTTGCTTGCTCTCAGTACCTCCCCCTCCAAACACTATAAAAACCTTATGCCCTGAACACTCAGGTACTGTCTAATTTGGGTACTCAATCCCCAGACAGTCCCCAGGAATAAAGATCTGCAACCTTATCAAATTCTGGTCTCCATCTCACTCTTTGGTCACGACAATATTATTTCTGATAGGTTTGTTATTGATAGAATTAATTATACTAACAATTTTTCTAATCTTGAACCAACCCTGCATTCCGGGATAAATCATACTTTTTATATTTTTATCATAGAACTAAATAGAATGGAATGATTATTTAAATAATAATTGCCTAGTGTTGCATCTGTTTGGATCATATTCACATTGAAGAAAGCTACTCAGTGATTAAAGAATGGGAATTAGAGAAGTGGAATCAGAAAGACTCACCTTCATGAGCTTACATTCTACCTCAGACAATTACTAGCTGTATGACCCTGGCCAAATCACCTAGCCATGTTTCCTCAGTTACATCATGTTCAAAATGACCTAGAGAAGGAAATGACAAGTCACTCTAATACCCATGCCAAGAAAGACCCAAACAGGGTCAAAAAAGATTTGATCATGTCTCAGATAATTCACATTGAGGATGGTAAAAATAAATTTTTATTCCTGATATGTATCAGACAAGTTGAAAATAAACACCTAAGTACAATCTCCAGAGTGGGTTAAAAAATATTTCATTTAGAGAAGCTTACCCCTGAGACATCAGGTTACCTTTAATGCCGTATTTGTTGCTCGTGGAGGAAAACTCAGAAGTTATTCTCCAGGGTCTGGTTCTCAAGTGTCCTAAAGCTAACATAAGGTTCCCAGAACTATTCCCAGACAGAGATTCCAGACAGAACATAACATCTTGGTTCTTCTCTTTTTTTAAATATTCACAGTAGCAGCATAAAATGGAGAGCATGTTATACTCCTTGCCCTGTCTCTGACCCTTTCTCTTGTTTGATATTATCAGCCAAAGTATATAACCTCTGTTGCCCAAAAGTTGTTGTCATATTTTATTTTTTTCAGTATTATATCATCATGGTAATATATTTTATCCTCACCAGGTGAATTGAGCATAGCAACAGATAGCTAAGATATAAATTGTTCTGAAGAATTCACCTCCTGGTAAGTAAAGTTACTTTATTTTTATTGTTGTCACAGATAATAGACAATTGCCTTGGGAATTCATTAGTATTATATGCAAATATTCTATAGACCAACCGAAAAGGCCAATGTGAGTGTAACTTAAAATAAATCACTTTGTCAAAGTCATCATCAGTGAAAATTTATGTTACCTATAATGAATACAAATGACTGTATTAGGTCCTAGGAAACAGAGTCCCTAAAGATAGTCCCTGAGCCTTAAGTGGCTTAGAGTTTATTTAAAGAGATGAAATACTATATTAAAAATAAATTTCTATAATGGCCAGCATAAGTTAAAAGCTTAATGAATATAACAAATAAACAATTGCACAGAAATTGAGCAAAATGCCTCCTCTTTGCATTGAAAGACTTGTAATCAAAGGTCTCCAAGGTGATGAGCTAAAGAAATGTAGGAGAGGAAGGAAAGTATCCCATGATAATTTGCTTTTGGATTCTCCCTAATAAACTCAAAATGAACTCTACTTTATGAAGATATGAATTCTCCCTTCTGTTAATTCCAGAGACAATAAAGTTTTCTCTAATAGATTTGTCTGAGGTTTGACATTAAATGTTATACTGTCATCTCCCCATCCTAGACACTTTCATTGGATCATATTAATGAAATTTACAATTTCAAATATAAAACACAGGACTGCCAATTCTTTTTCAGTATCTCCCTTTTGCTTCTAGAATCAGAAGGAAATTATCCTCTCATTTTTCCCATCTCTCCTTCTGACCCCTTTAGAAAAACCAGAGGACAAATTTATGTTTCCTGCCAATAATCAAGATATTAATTTAAATACAGAGGCAATTAATAAACAAGATAAAAATGTATAACGCACTGAGGCAAATCAGTCTCAAACAGCAATGAAGAACCTATAAGAGTCAGTACTTGTGAATTTATGTTGTCAGACTTCAAATCCATTTTTAAAAGAGCTTTTAATTCCTTTAATTTATCTCCTAAGCATTCTGACCAACTTTTGACATGTTACTAGTAGAAATTAACGTCTTTGTATTCCTTTCTTCTGGTAATGACTAGTCCTTTTATAATGCATTTATAAAATTGCCTTTATAGATATATATATATATTCATATTAGTGGTAGAGTAATGAGTCATTCCCACTCAGGTGCTAGAGATTTTCCAAAATGACTCTTCTGATATTAGAGAAGCCTACAAAGAAAATGAACTTCTTCCTCATGTATGACTAGAGGGATTATGGGAAGGGAAGAGCATGGAATAAAAAGTATTTGTATTTGATTATTAATTCCAAGTGCTAAATTGTTTAGTTATATCAAATACAAAGTTCCTTTTTACTATAAGACATTGGGGTCAAAAATTAGGAAATTTTACAGTTTTATTCTAAACTGCCTCATTTCCCATAGATTAATTTCTCTTGTCATACTGTTTTCTTGTACATATCTTTCTAACCACAATGCAATTATTTCATTCAGTACAGTATCATTATCTTCATATCTCTGAAACTCTCTGAATTCAAAGAGAAAAATAGGGGAAGAAAGAGGAAGGTAGAAAACAGGAGAGAAAAGAGGGCAAGAGAAGAGGAAACAATAAAAAATAGGAAAGAGGAAAAGAAAGAAGCACAGAGGAGAGAGAGGAGGAGATGGAAATGATAAGCGGGGAGCAGGGTAGGGAAGTTTTCATTTGATTCTAGAGGCAACTGGGAGACCTTGGAAGAGTGTTACCAGGAGAATAACATGAGCATATCTATGCTTTTAGAAAAATCACTTCAACAACTTGTTCAGAAAATGGATTAGTTTGACAAGAGGATAAAAACAGGATGATAAAATAGCTGTCTGTTCTAGCACACCAGAGGAGAGATGAAGACCTGAAAAAAAGTGACGATGTGCGTAGAAATAAGGAGATGAATGAAAGTAACATCATGGAGATAGATAAGTCAATTAATCCTTATAAAATATACCATAAGGATATAAAATTTTCAAATTTAGCTAATATGATACGCAAACATATTCTTAAATTCAGTTTAAGGAGTGTTAATGAACAACATAAAAAAGAAGTAATAATTGAAAAGATAAAAAGATGATACATGGTGGGGGGGATTCACACTAAATTAAATAGCAATTGCCTCATTTGTTAAAACAAGGTTCATAAATTGCTGAGAAAAAAAACATGATATAGTAGATAAAATATGAAGTTTTCATCAGATAGAAGAGAGCTTTATCATAATAATTCTGGTAATTCCCTGCACAGATGAAATTATTTTTGTAGATAATTTCAAAAATAGATAAAAACATCCTATATTTTCCAAGGTAAGTGATAAACTATATGATTTTGTTTGTGAAAATGATGGGTTGAAATAAAATAAATGATAGTAAGATTTAATAAATTCCTAACTACTTTACTATGAGACCCAGAATGACCTTCAATGGCTTTGTTTCACCAAAATAGGAAGTATCCAAAGAAGGGCCCTATGAGTATATACTTGAATCTAAGAAAGATTTTTGAAAAAGCCACACTTTTAAAAATTGGAGATGGTTATACTTTTCAGAGAGATATCTGGGTGATTCAAGAAGGAAAAAATAAATATTTTGACCAAATAGAATATAGGTTCATAATTTCGAGGGTTGGACTATAAAAAGACAAGTGTAATTTCTAGAACTTTATTCCAGATATTAAACAGAGGGTATATGATTGTATATATTTGTATATATATATATATATATATATATATATATATATATATGTTTGTGTGTGTGAATTTATGTGTCAGATTATGTATCAGAGTAATGAAAACAAAGAATATTTAAAAGTTGAGAAAACTTCACAATATTGATTAATATGTTGTTTTTGTAATGGTTGTTACTATTATTGATCCCTCATCTTTGAAGAAAACCTAATAGCATCATGTAGGTGAAAAGAAAATGTAAATTAATCAGTATCAATCTCTCCTTCAGGGTCAGTGAAGTTTAGTGACAATACAAAAATCATAATGACTATCAATGAACTGAGCGGATGACCTTGGCTCAATTGCATGATTAATATTAAAGTAATAAACACCTTTGCAATATTTATCAATATAAATCTTTACAACAGGAAATTTAAAAGGAATTCAAAGAAAAATCCTTATAATGACAAAGAAAGGCTGTGGATTTCAAAGTAGTTATAGAAAGATTAACATTTTTTCTTTAAATAAGGTGAAGATGTTTGAGAACATCTAATTTCAATTTGTCATCACAGAAGAGAAGTTAACTAGTATGACATAAAAGAGGCACAGTATCTCTCTATTTTAATTGGGGAAAATTTTGTTGTTACATTGTCTGGGAGCAACACATATAGAACAAAACCTTTAGGTCTGAGTATTTCATTGTGGAAGAACAAAAGTTGGAGCAAGTGCAGAGAAGGGTGGGCTTCATGAAGAAAAGTCTCTAATTCATGACAAATGAAGACTAGCAAATGAAATATGTATGGACAAGCTAGAGGAAAGACTGCGATAGTTACCTTCGTGTGTCTTAAGATCTACCAAGTCAAGCAAAGAAGTCAATAGCAATTATTATTTATCCACCAGACAGCAGATTCTCAGGTATTCCATTTATAAATCAAAAGGTAAAAAAAATAAAGCATTTCATGTCTTCAGACATGTGAACTTCTCTCTTGGAAACAATATTGGAGCCACTATAAAAATATATATATATATATATATATATGAAACATAAATACTAGATTTCAGAAAGATGATTTTGAGAATGGAAAATGTCATTTGAGCTAACATTTAAAGAAAACTAGAGTTACTAAGATGGGTACTTGAAAAGAAAATGCATTGAGGCAGTTCAAGACAACCTACCCAAAGACTCTGAGACAGTCAAAGTGCTGTGTGACAGATAGCAATAAAGTTAATTTTTCTAGAAGTTAAGATGGAGAATAATTTATTTCAAAGGTAGAAACTATTTTTAAGTTAAAATACAAATGAATTTAAATTTCACATTGAGGGGCAGCTAGGTGGAATAGTGGATAAAGCACCGGCCCTGGAGTCAGGAGTACCTGGGTTCAAATCTGGTCTCAGACACTTAATAATTACCTAGCTGTGTGGCCTTTGACAAGCCACTTAACCCCATTTGCCTTGCAAAAAAAAAAATTCACATTGAGTGATTTTTGTTTTGACCCAAAGAATAAGAATCACTGGAACTATGATTTTCTTTTTCTCTTTTAAAATTTATTTATTTTCCCCAATTACATGTAAGACGATTTTTAACATACATTTTTAAAACTTTTCCAAATTCTCTCCCATTTTCCCTCCCCAATCCCCTTCATTGAGAAAGCAAGCGATTTGCTGTTATAAATATGTAGTCCTACAAAATACTTCTATTATAATCATATTGCAAAAGTAAACAAAAGACTCATCCAAAACATATAAACCTCAAGAAAAAATAAAGTTGAAAAAATGAATGATTCAATCTGTAATCTGAACAGACAGCATACTTTGTTATAAATGCTCTTGTCTTGGATCATTGTATTGCTAAGAAAATCTAAGTCATTCATAGATGATCATCCAAACAAAATTTCTGTTACTTTGTACCCAAGACACTTCACTTTGGTTGAGTTTCTGTAAGCCTTTCTAAGTTCTGAGAGCATCCTGCTCATCATTTCTTATACCAGAAGAGCATTCCATCATAATCACAACTAACAATTTGTTCAGCCATTCTGCAACAGATGGCATCTCCACAAAGTCAATGGCTTGTCATAAGGTAACAAAACTTACTTTAAAAGAACATATAGGTCCTTTTCCTCATTTGTTTTTCCATCTTTTTTGGGATACAGACCCAGTAGTGCCATTGACAGCCCAAGGTTTATACATGACATTATAATTCTTTGGCCTAGTTCCACCAACAGTCCATTAATATTTCATTTTCCTTACTTCATATTAAACATTTTTCTTTTTCCTTTTCTCTCCTGTCAGTCAATCTTATAGGTACAAAGTAATACTTCATATTTGTTTTGATTTGTATTTTTCCTATCGATAATGAGTTAAAACATTATTATATGACTATAAGTAACATTGATGACCTTTGAAAACTGTACATATCATTTGATCATTCATCATTTGGAGAATAGCTCTTTTTTTCACAAATTTGATTAAGCCCTCTATATGTCTGAGAAATGAGGTCTTTTTTAGAGAAATTCGCTTCAATTTTTTCAGTTACTTTTGCTGGTTGTATTTCTCTCCAGCCTATCCTCTCTTCTTTCACCCTTACTCTCTTCAAAAGTGTTTTATTTCTAACGATTCCCTTCCAATATCAGCCTTTCATCATCATCATCATCCCCGTATCCCCCTCCCTTCCTTCTTTCCTATAGGACAAGATAGATTTCTATATTTAATTGAGTGTGCCTGTTATTTTTTGAAACAATTCTGATAAAGTTCAGTTACTCTCCTTCATCTCCCTCTCCTTTACCTCAATTGTAAAAGATTTTCTTGGCACTTTTATGTAGTATAATTCATCATATTCTATCTCTCTTTTCTTTCTCCAAGTAGATTATTCTCTCAGCTCTTAATTTTATTGTTTTAGTTAACATCCCTTCATATTCATCTCACCCCTGTGCTCTTTCTGTATACATATACTTCTAACTGTGCTAATAATAAGAAAGTTCTCATGAGTTACCAGTATCATCTTTCCATGTAGGAATATATACAGTTCATAATCATTAAGTATCTTAATATTTCCCTTTCATGTTTAACTCCTTATGTTTCTCTTGAGTCTTGTATCTGAAAATCATAATTTCTGTTAGATCTGTTTTTTTGATCAGGAAAATTTAAATCTCCTCTTTCATTAAACATTCATCTTTTCCCCTCAAATGCTATTGTTGGGTAGCTGATTCTTTGTAATTCAAACTAGTTTTTCTTCCAGAACATCATAATTTTGGGCAGAAGATAGAGCACTGTCTCCAAAGTTAGGAGAACCTGAGTTCAAATCTGTTCTCAGACAATTAATAATTACCCAAGTGACCTTGGGCAAGCCACTAAACCCCATTGCCTTGCAACACCCCCCAAAAATATCATATTTAAAATCCTAAGCTACTTTAATATAGAAACTGCTATGTCTTGTCCTATCCTGATGTTAGATCCATGATATATGAGTTGTTTCTTTCTATTGCTTGAAATTATTACTCATTGACCTAAGAGCTCTTAAATTTAGCTATAATACAGTTGCCTCATTTTGAGATCTCTTTTAGGACAAGATTCGTGGATTTTTTCCTTTTTTATTGTACCCTCTGATTCTACAACCTCAGGGCCACTTTCCTTGATAATTTCTTGAAAGATGATACCTAGGCTTGTTTTATCATAACTATCAGGGAGTTTCAAAAAATTTAAATTATCTCTCCTGGATTTAAGTTCCAGGTCATTTCATTTTCCAATGAAATATTTCACATTGTCATCCATTTTTCATTTTTTATTGTTTCCTGATTTCTAATGTCATTAGCTTCCATTTACTCAATTCTAATTTTTAAGAAAGCATTTTCTTCAGTGAGCTTTGGCACCTCTTTTTCCATTTGGCCAATTCTGCTTTTTTAAGGTATTCTGTTCATTTGGGTTTTTTTTTTATTTCTTTTGCCATTTGGCCCTTTTTTAAAGAGTTATTTACTACAGTACTTTTTGTGTCTACTAATCTGCAGAGATGTTTTTCATGATTTTCTTGTACCACTCTCATTCCTCTGTTCATTTTTTTTCTCTACCTCTCTTACTAGATTTTCAATTTTTTTTTCCAAGCACTTCAAGTACCTAAGGTCAATTAATCTTTTTCTTGGAGCCTTTACATGTAGAATCCTTGACTTTTATATATTCTTCTTCTGAGTGAGTGATTTGAACTTCCTTGTTACCTTAGCAACTTTCTATGGTTACATTTTTTTCTGTTGTTTATTCATTTTCCCTATTTATGATTTTATTTTAACTCTTTGTAAAAGTAGGACTCTACTTCCATAATGGAGGGGACCCTGTCCCAAAGTTCTAGGGATTAGTGCAGAGGGACATGTAAGTATTTTTTCCAAAGTGCCAAGATCTAAGGAGTGGTATTTTGTACAGTCCTGGATAGTGCTCTTTTCTGCACTGGAACTTAATGAAGGTCTTGGCTCCCCTGTAGTTGCAAGCTCTGGTTTCCCTTACTGAGAGTCTCACCTGGGACTGCAAAGCAATAGAATCCTGCCTCTGTTAACAAAGAGACCCCTGCAATCTCCTTCCCACCATCTTACTCTCTCAGGATTGAGAGTTCAGAAAGCGGTCTTTGACATTTCTAATTTAATTGTCTGAAAGTCTGGTGGTAGTTTTCAGGGCTCAGGGTCATGCTGGAATGACTCAATTTAGACTGCACTCGTTACTCACTCTGGTGTAATGGACCTTTCCTATTGATCTTCTAAGTTGTCAAGGCCTGAAAATTGTTTCATTCCATCTTTTTGTGGATTCTGTTGCTCCAGAATTTGTTAAAAACCATTATTTAAAGGTATTTGGAGGGGTTTGGTAGAAAACTCGATCTAGTCCCTATCTTTATTCCACCACCTTGGTTCCACATCTCAGAATTATTATTCACATCATTAGAATTATTTAAGATATGGCATGTCAAAATTTTGAGTAATGATATTCTACTGCAGGCACTGAAGAAAGATAGTCCTCAGAATGAAAGAAACAAAACAGTGGTTAGAAAATAAAATAAAATAAAATAAATAAAATAAAATATAATATAATATAATGTAATATAATATAATATAATATAATGTAATATAATATAATATAATGTAATATTATATAATGTAATATTATATATATATGAAAGTTTGGGATTAATGTATATTTGTTTTAGGTTTTTGCAAGACAAATGGGGTTAAAGTGGCTTGTCCAAGGCCACACAGCTAGGTAATTATTAAGTGTCTGAGACCGGATTTGAACTCATGTAGTCCTGACTCCAGGGCCAGTGCTAGCCAACTAGCCTCCCTGAATTAATATATATTTAAGCCTAATTTTAATTGGAATTATCCAAGTCAAAAACATTTTTGGAAACCCTACTCAGATCAGTTATTGAAGGTTTTTCAACCAAGGAGCAGGTAATCAACTATATATTTCTTAGAAAGGGATGATTGCTTTTGAAGTTAAGATTATGTTAGGGGTGGATAGGTGGTGCAGTGGATAAAGCACTGGCCCTGGAGTCAGGAGTACCTGGGTTCAAATCCGGTCTCAGACACTTAATAATTACCTAGCTGTGTGGTTTTGGCCAAGCCACTTAACCCCATTTGCCTTGCAAAAGAGATTATGTTATGTAGTTATTAAAATCTTAACTCTGAAATGCTGTAATTTTCTTTAACAATAACAGTGAGTGAAGGCCTGAAATCAAAGTACCGTAGGTGTATTCATCCTCTTAGAATTCTCTGATTACCCAGATCTCCATATTTCCCTTTTCCTTCTGTTCCTGGTTATCTATATGGTCACAATATTGAGAAATCTGGGCATGATCATAATCATCAGAATCAATACCAAACTCCACATCTCCATGTACTTTTTCCTCAGACACTTCCTTTTTTGAAGCCACTGGACTTTCACCCAGGCTCTTAGAAAGCCTAGCTGTGGAGGACAGATTTCTTTGGAAGTTGCATCACACAGTACATTTTTACTGTGATCAGTGTGTTGACAGAAGCTTGGTTATCGAAAGTAATAGCTTAAGACCATTTGGTGGCCATTTGTGATCCTCTTTTAACATGATTTCCATTTCCCAGAAATAATGCATGCTTCTGGTGACTAGGGAATAAATCTTCAACCTCATTGTTACCTACTTTTCACTAGATTGTCTTTTTAAGGTAGTCATATAGTAATTTTCTCTGAGTATTCTGTTATCATCTCTGCCTCTTGTGCAGGTAAACACATTTATTATCCTTGCTAATTTCGATGTTTTTAGTACCCTTATGACTATCCTATTGCCCTATATTTTAATCTTTTTCACAATCACAAAGATGCAGATAGCCAGTGGGAAGAATGAGACCTTCTCCACCTGTACCTCTCACCTTACTGTCATCTCTATCTTCTATGGGACCCTTCTCTGTCTCTATTGTGTCTCCAGTTCTAAAAACTCATGGCTCCTAGTAAAAGTATCTTTTGCTTTTTTTTACACAGTAGTCAGTCCCATGGTGAATCCCCTGAAATAGAATTTAGGGAACAAAGATGTGAATGAAACTGTCAGGAAACTAATGGACACAAAAATATTATTTTTCTTAAATTATTCATTGCCTTGGCAACTCTGAGGTTAACATTTTGGTTTCTCCAAGAATCTCTGAAAGACTCTAAGTTGTAGAACAATGGTTATTCTGCATTTTGGTGAAGAAGTGTAATATTAGGGGATCTATGTAAGCTTATGAAATTCTAGGAAGAGAGAGAGGCAGAGATATTATCACTGAAATAAATAGAAACAGTGACAGAGACAGTCAAACAGAAAAGGCATGACTCTTTATATTTCCTTTCTGTCTTTGTCTCTGTCTCTCTGTTTCTGTCTCTCTGTCTCTGTCTCCATCTGTGTCTCTCTCTCTCTCTCTCTCTCTCTCTCTCTCTCTCTCTCTCTCTCTCTCTCTCTCCCTCCCTCCCTCCCTCCCTCTACATAGCTACCTATACATATACATATAAAAAAATGTTATCTTACTCCTCCACTGCTGTGCTCTCCCTCTAAAATTATCCTTAATTTTTACAATATGCTAGTATGTTAGTGTGTGTGTGTGTGTGTGTGTGTGTGTGTGTGTGTGCATAAGAGACAATTAAGTGGCACAATGAATAGAGTGCTGACCATGGAGTGAGGAATACTCCTATTTTTGAGTTCAATTCTCACCTCAGAGAATTACTATTTTTGTAACCCTGGACAAGTCATTTTACTCTGTTCCAGTTTTCTCTTTTTTTCTTTTCTTTTTTTTTAGGGTTTTTTGTTTTTTGGCAAGGCAATGAGGTTAAGTGGCTTGCCGAAGACCACACAACTAGGTAATTATTAAGTGTCTGAGGCCAGATTTGACCTCAAGTACTCCTGATTCCTGGGCCAGTGCTCTATCCACTGAGCAACCTAGCTGCCCCCAAATTAAATTGAAATTTGTCCTGCAGGAAACCCTTTAAATGGATGAGTGACCCTATTGTACTTGAATTTGACATTCTTTTTTGGGGTTTTTGCAAGACACTGGGGTTAAGTGACTTGCCCAAGGTTACATGCCCAGTTTTCTCCACTGTAAAATGAGTTGGTGAAGGTAATTGCAAAGCACCCTAATATTTTTGCCATCAAATCTTCAAATAGAATAAAGAAGTGTTGAACCTGACTAAAATGACTGAACAACAAGAAATATATGCATGTATAGTTTCATATCTTTACAGATCTATGAATGTATATGTATTCATATGCATACTTCAAATGTATATAATTATTTACTTGGTGTCATCCAGGTAAATATAAGGTCTTTGATAGTACTTACTGCATTTTTGCCATTTTTATATCTTTATTTTTAATATATTACATAAGTACATTATTGTCTGCTTTGTTTCTTCTGTTAATATTTCAGTTCCTCTATATATCCCTATATGTCCTTGGAACACTGTAAGGGTATATTAAATATTTGTTGCCTTAGGGACTGACTAGGAATGTGTCTCCAACTTTACAGATTTGATCACTGTGGGTGAAAGTGGGAGAAGATAATTTCTTATCATAACTGTGGCTTGGTATTAGGATCATCATTGGTTTAAACATCTAGGAAATGTCATTTCCATGACATTCCATGTGCAAAGTAAATCTAGTATTGGGAATAATAACATTATGATTTCAGGAGTACTAGTGTTCAGTGGCCATAGCAACAGCACCCTCACAGTAGAGATTCTTGCCAGAGATTCTTGAATAAAATCAGATAACAAGGGCCAGTTAGGTGGAGCAATGGATAGAGCACTGGCCCTGGAGTCAGGAGGACCTGAGTTCAAATTCAGCCTCAGACACTTAATAATTACCTAGCTGTGTGGCCTTGGGCAAGCCACTTAACCCCATTTGCTTTGAACAAAAAGCTAAAAAAAATCAGATAACTAGGTGAAATAATACTATATATCCACTGGCTCTGCCAGTAGCTAGAATGAAGGAGAAATTCTACACCTTCCAGTGTCTTAACTGTTCTATTCAAGGTGAAATCAAGAAGTATATATTAATTTCCTTCATTAAGCAGTTATTAAGGTGATGCTGGAAGAACCTTATCCCGAGACCAGAGAGCATTAATTATTGGATTGGAAGATAGCTAATTAAATAAATTAATGGAATGATTATATGATAATTTACATCCAATTATTCAAATTATAATTTTATGGAAAGAAGGTAAATGTTTGTGAAGGTAGAAACAAATTCTAACAAAACTAATTGCATTTCTAGAAAAGACCATTCTCTGCAAGTGACATAGCAAATATTAATTTTTTTAATTTCTCTTTTTGACACCACATATGTAGTATCAGTAGAAAGTCTCTAGGATCTGGGTTCCAACAGACAGAGACAAATGCAAGATCTTCAACATAAATATCAGATTTAAGCTTCAGATAGAGTAAGAACATTAGTCTCTGATTCTGTACTTTGTTGTAAAATGAACAGAATCATATGTTCTTTGTATAGTCAGTGAAATGAGCTGGAATTTATACTTTTAAATGAGGAAGAGGGAAAATATACAGGGGTTGGAAGCTACATTTTGAAGTCATTGAGACTGGAGTGAAAATTTTAATAGTGTTATAAAAAGTGATATTGGAAGTAGTCATACATCTGGATTTACCAGGTTTAAATTTTTATTTTACTGGCAGTATGAGCTCTTTCATGGAACTCTCATGATGTACATGTTCATGAAAGAATTGGAGAATGTTTTTGTTTAACCATCTATAAAAGTAGAAATCCAAAAATTGAAATTCCTTGTCTCATTTTCTTTTGCATATACATCAGTTGTGTCTAACTTATTTCTCAGTGAACTAGACCTCCACTAACACTGAGCTCTCTCTCTCTCTCTCTCTCTCTCTTCCTTCTTTCCTCCTCCTTCCTTCTTTCCTCTTCTTTCCCTTTCCCTTCTTTCTTTCTTTTCTTTCTTTCTGCCTTCCTGTCTTTCTTTTGGTCTGTTCTTTTTCTCTTTGTTTTCTTTTTCTGTGTTTATATCTCTATTTTTATTTATATTTTTATTTTGTCTTTTTTGTCAAAATTGTTGGTTTTGTTTAACAGATTCTTATTGTCTCTTGAATTCATTAGCTTCCACAGATTCTATTCTTTTTTTAGAGAAGAATGTTCTTCATTTACATTTTGCAACTCCTTTTCTGATTGGTCAATTCAATTTTTGAAGGAGTTTTCCATTTGCCCAGGTGTAGTTTTGAGAGAATTATTTTCTTTTTTTTTTTGCACTTGACTAACTGTGGATCTGAGAGAATTATTTTCTTTTTTTATTTGTCCAACTGTATTTCCCAAGGATTTGTTTTCTTGTGGTAAGATGGTAATTTTTTCTTCCAAGGTGTTAATTTTCTCTTGAGTTTCTTTTCCTAATTTTTCCAATTGATTTTTAAACTCCTTGATTTCTTCTAGGAAGTCTTTCTAGGCTGGAGACCAATTAATATTCTTCTTCAGAAATTCCAGGTCTCTCTGGGTTAGAATTTGTGGCTTTAAATTAATCCTAAAGGGCCCTCCTTTCTGCTGGCTTTTCTTCATTTTCCTAGAATCTTATGTTGGGGGAGTGACTGGCTCACAGAAGGTTGGTGTTGAAAACCCTAGAGAGTTTACTCACTGAATTTGTTAACTCCAAGTAGGGAGCATTGATTGTTCTCTCTGGCAAGTGAGTGGTCTTGATGTGAGGCTCTCTCCCTAGGCTGGAGAGGATAGTGGGTGCCTCAGGGTCTGAATTATCCTTGAACCATGTGAACTTTATACTGAGGTGAGAATATTAATCTCCATATTTAGCTGAGGGGGCTCTGCTGCCCACAGCTGAGTCTGAGGTGGGTGGTGTGGGGGCTATTACTGTATTTGTTTTGGGAATAGGGATCCGCTGAAAGTATGCAGCTAATGGCCCAAGCAGATTGATGTCCAGTAGCACTCTGCAACTCTCTGTGCTGGAACTCACCCTCTAGTCCCATTGGTGCTCCTATGACCACAGCCAGCTCCCAAGGCCAAAGACTCTGGGGCCTTGGATCCCAGCCCCCAGACTCAAGGCTCCTCAGTTGATCCCAAGCTAGTCCAGCTTTCATCCTGCCGCAGTTGGCTCTCTGCTCTCTGATCCCAGCTCACTCCTGATCCCTGAAGACAAACATTGAGATAAATGTTCTTCTCCTAGCTTCTCTTTCTGAGTATTTGTTATTCAAATTTCTCTTAAGAGACTTGTTTTATATTATATATGAGTGAAGTTCAGGAGACTTTAGCACAAGACCTGTTGTCACACTGCAATCTTGGCCAGAAGACATGACTTCCTTTTTATCCCTTTAAACAATAAGTTTATATAAACAAAAAGATATTTGACTTGGAAGAGAAAACTCTCCAGTATAAATTTCTTCCTAGTAATTTATCTGTATTGAGAGACAGAGATTGCCAAACATTTAAGATCTATATACAAAAAAATGATAATTTTTTTCTGTTTTATAATGATAAAAGAAAAACATTAAAATTATCCAATTAAACAAGGAATGCAAGAATTTTTTGTGTTTTTGTTGCTGTTGTCAAACAGTGAGAGCAAAATAACTTACTGAAATATCAAGATAAACATTGAATGATCATGCCACTAATAGAGAAAAGGGTTATTTTCACAGCACCAAATTGTTTCCCCTCCCATTCCCCATTTGATATTTATCAAAGCATTCCATCAGTCATTTACTTAAAAAAAAATAAATGTCTGGTGGCAGTGAGGTGGTACAGCAGACAGTGAACCAGCCCTGGAGTCAGGAGAACCTGAGTTCAAATCCAGCCTCAGACACTTAATAATTACCTAGCAGTGTGGCCTTGGGCAAGTCATTTCACTCCATTTGCCTTCCTAAAAAATACATGTCTGTGCACATACACCAGTTATTTTATGAACAGGAAATGGATGGAGGAAGGAAATCAGAGAGAGAAAACTACTGAAGTAGTTAGGACATAGATGAACCAAATTTCTGATTTCAAAATTAGAAAATTTTTTGTGTGTGAATGTATTGTTTTCCTTGACAGCAAACACAGTTCTGGAGTAGAGTTGCATGTTTTCTTCTTAGAAACCACTTCCTGTCTGCTGTTGGAATGTATCAGTTGTCTCTTCATCCTTCATTTTCACTGCACAGCTGTGTCTGTTTTATTGATTCTTTGCCTATTTAATGAGAATCTGATCTACCTCCTTGACAATAGGCTTTCATGAGTTTCCTAAGTGGTGTGTGCCTCTGAATCTTCAATTGGACCACTGAACCATCTTGCCCTACCCCCTTCACATTAATGTGGTCCTTGTTTCCAGTCTTGATTCCATCCTTCGGCTTTTCATTAGCACAGGGGAGTCTGGGGTAGAGGGTGGGCAGGGTCTCAGATGCTTCAAAAAAAGAGGCACCTAGATGGTCCATTCCAAGGGAACAGAGTGGGGGCTGGGTCGGGGAAAAGCAATAGTGTCAGAATGGGTAGGGGAGGGTGGGGGAGGGAGAGGGGTTAAAGAAGAAGAGGAGAATTGGTGAATGTGAAGGAAGAGGAGAAAGGGAGAATAGATGGGAGGAGGAGGAGGAGGAGGAAGAAGAAGAATAGGAGGCTCCAACAGTGCTGGAGGTACTGAGGATATGCACATGTTCTGAGCTCCCTCTCCCTCTGAGGATCATTTCAATAATAATTGTAAAAGAACTTAGCAGAATGATTGGCACATTGGAAGTGATTTATGAGTCTTTTGTAGTTGCTATTACAAAATGCAAGTGAAATAGGTGAAATCATGAAATCAAAGTTTCAGTCTTTAAGGCTCACAGCTGGGATTGAAGGCATTTAAGCAAAAAATAACTAATATAAATATAGCCTTGACTATGTGTCAGTCTGGCATAAGTGTTTTACAATTATTGTCCCATTTCATCTTCACAATAATCCTAGGGGGTAGGTGCTATTGCTTTTCCCATTTTAAAATTAGGAAACTGAGGCAAAAAAAAAGTTAAATAATTTTCTCAACGTTATATAACTAATAAGTGTCTAAGACTAAATTTGAACTCAGCAATACTTTTGTAATAATTGTGACATATTGAATATGCCACTTCTATTTGTTTTATCTAGTTTTGTTCCCTTGATTTCAATAGAATAAATCCAAACTATCTTTTACATAGTTATCTTTCAATATGTGAAATAATCATTATTTTCTTCCTTCATTTTTGAAGACTATGACAACAGGGATGCCACGGAAAAATATGTTAATTGAATTTGAATGAGGTGGAAGGGGGCTATGCTAAGTCACCAGTCTCACTTTCTCCTCAAGAGCCTTCTGGATTCAATGGACAGAAATGAATCAGGATGACTGGAGATGGGCCTGGAAGCAAGTCAATCAGGATTGAGTGACTTGCCCAAGGACATACAGCAAGTAAGTGGCAAGTTTAAGAGGAAGATTTGAACTCTGATCCTCCTGCACTTAAGACCAGTGCACTCTCCACTTCACCACCTGAATACCCTCAATAACTGAAAAGATATATAGAGAGATATGAAATAGATAGATAGAGCAATAGAGCAATACATAGAAAGATAAATGCGATTGGATGATGATGATGATGATGAAGATGATGATGATGTTTTTTCTTTTGCATTAGAAGAGAACTCTACCATCAGGGAGGCAATACCATGACAAACAAATGATTTGAATTTGAGTGAGAGGGTATTGTGCAAACTCATCAGTCTCACTTTCTCTTGCAGAGTTATCTGGGTTCATAAGCAGATTTAAAATAGGATGACTGGAGATGACTTTGGATGCAAGGGAAGCAGGCTAAAGAGACTTGACTAAGATCACACAGCTAGTTAGTGTCTGAGGACAGATTTGAACTCAGATTCTCCTATCTTAAGGATTGACACTTTACACTCTGCACCATCCAGCTAACCTGTGCATGTTTAAACATATATGCCATACTAACAGATATATTTATGTACCATAATAATTTCTCTATTCTTGGATTGACAGATATAACAAGGCAAGCTAACATTTAAAATGATATCTTTCTATGATAGCAAAAGTTCAAAATGATCATTGGAAGAATATTAGTAGGAAGAAACCAAGGTAAAATATTTATATATCCTGTATTCTAGTAGTCTTGGTATGGCAACAAAATTGAGATGTTTATCAACATAAAAATTCACATTAAAATCAGTAGGCTATAGAGGAAACTAAGTAATAGAATGCTTTGTGTAAAGTCCAAAAGTGGAGGGGAGATTAACCACATTTTAATTCTATTTTGATGTGTAAAGAAGTGAAATAGGCTAGCCTAGGAGTTAGTCTGTTCTCCTTTGTGTTAGAGTCCTGAATGAGCCACATATTTTAGATGGAACATTGATTCCATACTAACATCATTCTCTATTTCATACTTCCTTTGATTTATTTCATACTCCATGAATTATTCTCAAATCAAAAGTATGAGAAGAGAGTGATTGCTAACTTCAAAACTAATCCTCTTGTTATCTCCTTAATAATTATTACAATAGCAATTTACTAATTCATACTGTACCATTTACCTGTTTTTCTCATTTATGTTTTGCTTCTCATGACCCATTTCCAATTCTCTCCCACAGAAATCATGGTGAGCACTGACAAGAATCAGACGTCTGAAGTCATATTCATCCTCCTAGGATTCTCTGATTATCCAGACCTCCAGGTGCCCCTCTTTCTACTGTTCTTTACCATCTATACAGTCACTGTTGTGGGGAATGTGGGCATGATCGTGATCATCAAGGTCAATCCCAAACTCCACACCCCCATGTACTTTTTCCTCAGTCATTTGTCTTTTGTGGATTTCTGTTATTCAACTATAGCTACACCAAAGTTACTAGAAAATTTAGTTGTGGAAGACAGAAGCATCCTTGTCAAGAGCTGCATAGTACAGTATTCCTTTGGGGTCATCTTTGTGATAACAGAAATGGTTCTGTTGGCCGCGATGGCTTATGACCGCTTTGTCGCTATATGTTATCCTTTGCTCTATACAGTCTCCATGTCCCCAAAATTCTGTGCCCTGTTAGTGACTGTAGCATATTTATGGGGCATATTTTGTTGTGTTATACTTACCTACTCAATTCTTGCATTGTCTTTTTGTGAGACCAAAATCATTGATAACTTTGTATGTGAATATTCTGTCTTTCTTTCTGCTTCCTGCTCTGAAAAATACTTTAGTGAGATAATAGGCAATATCTTTGGAAATCTCAATGGATTTTGCACCCTCATCATAATACTCACATCCTATTTCTTAATTTTTGTCACTATTCTCAAAATGCATTCAGCCAGTGGGAGATATAAAGCTTTCTCCACTTGTGCCTCCCACTTGACTGCTGTTGGCATCTTCTATGGGACAATTCTTCTTCTCTATTGTATTCCCAATTCCCAAAACTCATCTCTTGTAGTCAAAGTGGGATCAGTTTTTTATACTGTGGTTATTCCAATGCTAAATCCTTTAATATATAGTCTAAGGAACAAAGATGTAAAAGAAACCTTCAGGAAATTAATAGATCTCAAAATAATTTCTCAATAAGATCATTTAAATAGATTCTATGAATGCTGACAAAAATTTGTTGTGGATTATATGGTCATATTTGAATAATTCTCTGAGTTCTATTCATCTATCCCCTTCTATGGTTGTCACACTTTCACTTTCTACAATCATCTGAACAAAGTCATATAGTTTCTTAGGTAAATGAAGAAAGAACCTTTGAAAAGAGACACAAAATCACTGAGAGAAAATCATTATACTGTATTCCATAATATAGCTTCCATCTCTGGATTGTTCATTACATCTTGACAATTTATTGTAAAAAATAAAATATTGTTTTTCCAAGATTGAGTTGCTGTTTTCCTTTTTCAGTCTTCTCATTTCCACTCTTTCATAGAAAGCAAAACAACAAAATTCTAAGTTATGAGCTAGTGGAGGAAGCCGGTGATTTATTTGACATATTAGAAACAAAGCCTTATTAAATGAAGTGACCATATTCAGTGTTGGAAGAGAATAACAGTCATCGACAACTGTAGACTGATAGAATTCTGTTAATTCTACCAACATAGTAAAGACTAATAAGTGTTAGTTGAATCATCCATTTGGAATGTAGAAACACAAATTTCTAGTTCTCCCCTCCTTCAGCATGAGCAACTATTAAAAACTGCTTTTCAATTTATTTTTTTAATTTGCTTTCTTCTTAATTAATTGAATAATACAATGAAATCAAAGATGATGGCACATGAAATAGCAAATCCACTGTGTACAACTAGTCTTTTTTTTAATTTGTGGAATAAAATAAGAATTTCAGTAACATTATAATAAAAAGGTAATGAATGGTACATGAAACCACAAGTCTTTTATATTCAACTTGTGATAACTTCCAGATATATATAGCAAAATTATATAAATTTCTTCTTTGCCTTCCACCTCCCCTCCCATTGATAACTACCTTTTGACACAAACATTAATGTATATTTGTATATGAGGTTAAAAATATGTTTATATGTGTACATCTATAAGTGGATATGTATAATGTATGTATATATAAAAGTATTCTATAGATATGCTTCTATTATTGGTTCTTTCTCTGTATTCAGGTAGCATGTTTCTTCAAATATTCTTTATAATTTGGGAAATTAAAATTTACAAAATAACTTATTTGCTTAAAGTCATTCTTAAAAAATATTGCTTTCACTGTAAAAAAATTTCTCTTGGTTCTACTCATTTTTTTCTTCATTATATTATGAAACATTGTCCATTTCCACCTCTAAGATCATTGAGTTCATCAATTCTTATAGCATAGTAGTATTCCATCAAAATCATGTACTACAATTTCTTCAGCCATTCCTTTGAATAAAAAACAAACTAAATATATAACATTATATATATATATATGAAATATATTCTGTTATCAGATAAATCTCTTTTCCCCTGTTTTCTCCCTACTTTGATGCCCTAGAATGTCTATCATAAAATAAGTTGATATAAATATGTATTTACACAAAACCATTCTATAAATAGTTCTAACAATTCCTCCTCTGGTTGTAGATAGTATTAGCCTTCATATGTTCTTTGTAGTTAATTTGCATGTTTTCAATAGTTAAAATGATTAAGTTCTTCAAAGTTGTCTTAAAACAATATTGCTATTATTGTCTACAACATTCTCTTGATTCTGATCATTTTGATTTTCATTCTTTCATGCAAGTCTATCCATGGTACAACTATGAATTTGTCATCCTCTGGCTCTTTTCCAGAAGTCAATGAAATTGAAGGCTAAGATAAAAGTCAAGATGTCTGGCAATGGCCTGGGATGGAGTGAGTGCCCTTGGATGAATGATAAGAATAGTTTAAAAGTAATCTTCCTCTTTTCAAAACCAGTCAATATCAATTTTCATGATGTGAAAATGAATATATTTAGAAAATATCCAAACAAAAAATCACTATGATGATACAGAAGGATGTTTAATTTGAAGGCAACTACAGAAAGATTGACATTGTTTTTCAAAAAGTAAGGGAAGATATTTGAGAATATCTAATTTCACGTTCTGTTAGACATCACTTCACAGAGAAGTAGTTCACAATATGTGAGTGAATTTTAAAGTGTTACAGTATCTCTCTATTTTTATGGAGAAATCCTTCTCTAGTCTCATAGCACAATATATAGAGTACAATTTTCAGATCTGAATGTCTCATTATAGGAAGTGCGAAAAGATGTTGGTGATAGTGAAGAACAAGGTGATCTAAAAAAAAGAAGGGTCTCTAATACAAGCCAAGGAAAGACTGATGAAATACATAGGTATGGACATAATAGAACAAAGACTTAGGACACTGAAAACTGTATTAATATATTTGAAGGGCAATAAGTCAATCAATCAGACAACAAACAAGTAATTATCCACTAGACAATAGTTTTTTGTTAGATATTGGTTTTAGAAAAAACACATAGAAAAATCAAATATTCCATTGATGTTACTTTCTCTTGGAAATAATATCAGTGATATCTTAGAGCAAGTGTGTAAACATATGTATAACTTAAATACTAGGTATGTGAGAGATGATTTTGTAGAGAGGAAGATGGAATTTGAACTGACATTTAAAGAAAACTAAGATTCTTAAGATGTGAATTTGAAAAGAGATGGCATTGTAGAAATGCAGGACAACCTATACAAAGACTCTGAAATAGGTATTGAAATAATATATGTGAAATAGCAATAATGTCAATGTGCTATACTATAATGAAAGGGTATAGTATATAGTAAATCTAGAAAGTATGTTTGAGTTAGAATGCAAAGGCATGAATTTAAATTTGAACTTTTTCTTTTTGATTGTAAAGTTAAGAATCACTAGAATTATTGAATAAAATATTACATTCTAAGATTTTTGCTTGAGACAAATTCTATGGAAAATACTGAAAAATGTTTTTTTCCAGAAAGACAAAGAAACAATGGGTAGAAATTATAAGTAGAAAAATTTAGAATTAATGTATATTTAACATACATCTTAAATGGAGTGACCCAAGTCAAATGGATTCCCCTGAAACTTAGTCAGTTTACAGTACTGTAAGTCTTCAGCCAAAAAGAAAGACAATCAATTTTCTGTGTCTTATGGAGTGAAAAAATATTTTTAGATTAGAATTGTATTATATAGCTTTGAGATGTCCCCACTCTTGAAATGCTATCAATTTTTCTAGCAGGAAAGTATGATAAGTGAAAACCAAAATAAGTCCTATGGTTATATTCATCCTCTTATGATTCTCTTATTAACCCAGCTCTCTAAGTCTTCCTCTTCCTTCTTTTGATTACTGATGTGGTCTTAGTGTTGGGAAATCCTGCCACAATTATGATCATAGTATCAACTTTAAGCACATCATCATGTATATATTCCTTATGCACTTGACTTTAGAGGGTTTCTATAGAGTTCCACCAAAGTTCTTAAAAATTCTAATTATTCAATAAAAAAGTCTTTTGAAAAAAAAACTTTTATTTGTCACTACTGAGTTGACTGAAACTTTCTTGTAGGCAATATTGACCTGTGCAATATGCTATATGCAATCCTCTATTTTACATTGTTTACCATGTCCCAGAAAAAAATGTGTGACTGCTGGTGACTGGGAATAACTTCTTGCCTCTCTCATTTGATTACCTTTTTGTAGGATTAACATAACTAATAATTTTCTCTGTGAGTATTCTTATATCCTCTCTGCCACTTGTTCAGACAAATACATTAGTGAAATGATGGTTTTCATCCTTGCTAATTTTAATGTTTTGAGCACCCTTACAATTAACCTCTTGTCCTATATTTTAGTCTTTGTCATAATCCTAAAGATGCAGACAGCCACTGGGAGGAATAATGCCTTCTTCCCTGGAGCCTCTAACCTGACTGTCATTTCCATTTTCTACAGGACCCTTCTCTATCTGTATTGTGTTTTCAATTCTAAAACACTCATGCCTCATAGTCAAACTTCTGTTTTTTTTTTTTTTTACATAGTGGTCAATCCCATGTTGAATCCCCAAATAGACAGACTAAGGAAGAAGGATGTCAAAGAAACTGACAGGAAATGGTCTCTTCTTAATAATCTCTTCTTAAAATTGCTTACTGACTTGGAAACTCTGAGGTTAGCATTGTGGTGACTCCAAAATCTCTAAAGCTTCTAAATTGGAGAAACATGCAACATTTTCTGTTTTATATGACTATAATGTTCAGAATCATTCTAGATTCTGTTTCTTATTCCTAATTCTACCTCCTTTCACTAATCAACAAATTACCCTGTTGCCTTTCTTCCCCTTTGCTATCTCTTCTCTCCCTTTTCATCCCCTCCTTTAAAACATGTCAATCTTATTCCTCCTTTTCCTCATCCAACTCATACAAATTTCAAACATATTCTGAATTTTAATTTTTAATAAATAATAATTTCACAAATGAATTGTATTACTATTATTATTTTTCCAAAGACCTCCAAATTATTTGTTATGAATGGATTTCATTGTGAAATCTACTCTTCTAGCATAGATTGAGATCTGCTTGCTATAACTTAGAGTATTAGGGAGCTGCCTTGGGCATTCAGAGGTTATGATTGTTTGAGGGTCATAAGTTACCATGTATCAGATAGGATAAGGTATCTAGGACTTTTTGATTTCAAAATAGATCTTACATCAAATAGAAGTTGCTTTGTCATCAAAGAAATATTTAAGTTTTTAAATGAACTTTGATTATAACTATTTATTGAAACCTCCCTTCAGGTCATTACCAATGTCTTTCTCAATGCTATTTTTTGTTTTTCAGGATTTATTTTCAAATTCATTTCAACTTTTGGGTGATGATCTCTGACAGAAATCAGAGTAATACACCTATATTTATTCTCTTGGGATTCTCTGAATACCCAGACCTTCAGATTCTTCTCTTGCTGATTTTCTTGACCATCTATGTGATCTCTGTGGTTGGAAATCTTGGAATGATTACAATCATTATCATGAAACCCAAATTACACACTCAAATGTATTTTTTCCTTAAACATTTGTCCTTTGTGGATTTCTGTTATTCCACTCCTATTACACCAAAGCTGTTAGAAAACTTAGTTGCACAAGATAAGACAATATCTATCCCTAATTGCTTCACACAATTCTTCTTTTTTGCTCTTTGTGTTTTGACTGAAACATCAATTTTGGCAGTGATGGCATATGATCACTTTGTGGCAATTTGTAATCCCCTTTTATATTTTGCTATCATGTCTCAGAAATTCTGTGCCCTGCTAATGGCTGCAGCATTCTCCTGGGGAATATTCTTCTCTCTGGTCTACAATGCCTCTCTTCTACTATCTTTTTGTGGTACTAATATTATTGATAATTTTCTCTGTGAGTATTCTGGCATACTTTCTGCCTCTTGCTCTGATAAATATGTTAGTGAGATGATTCTTTTTATATTAGCAAATTTTAATATGATGAGCACATTAATTATCATATGCACTTCTTATGTTTTTATTTTTATAACCGTCATGAAGATGCATTCAGTTAGGGCAAGGCATAAGACCTTTTCTACTTGTGCTTCTCATTTGACAGCTGTTGGAATCTTTTATGGAACAGTATTTTTCCTCTACTGTATACCCAAAACTAAAAGCTCCTGGTTCACCCTCAAACTGGGCTCTGTTTTCTATACAGTGGTCATCCCCATGTTGAATCCTCTAATATACAGTCTCAGGAACAATGATGTGAAGGAAATACTCAGGAACTTAATAAGCTGGAAATGATTTCTCATTAAATAATCACAGCATCATCATTAATATAATCATCAACATCATCACCACCACCACCATTATCATCACCACCACTACAACAATCATAAACTAAAATAGCAACTACAATAGTACAAAGAGTTAAACAATGAACAAATAAAAGAGCATATGTTGTTTAAATATACTGCTAGAATTGATAGTTCCAGATTTTGTACAATGAGTCAGCTATTATTTAACCTTCTTGCTACTTCAAATGTGTCACACTCTTATAAATCCATGTCTAAGTGAAACAAAAATGTGAAAACTGAAAAAAAATATGTAACTGCCCTGATTCCCTTACTCCTTACTATGTTGGATTGTTTTGGCCTGCATCCAATAACCAAAGGGTCAATTTCTGTTAAATAATATGCAGAATACAATAATGTTTGCATGTAGTATTACCAAACATCAGATTTTGCTCTTTTTCTTCATATTTTACTAATCTATATCTCATAACTGGTGAATGTCTTAGAGTGGGGAGAGATTTTACTAGAAAAAAAAGAAAAACAAAAAACTGAGGATCGAACATTGAAGATCAGGAAGGATATTGGTGATCTTTAAACACTCAGGTTGATGCAATTCAGTGCACTGGTAAACTTCCTATAGGAACTCAATGTTCTCTGAAAATATTGTTTGCATCCCTCTTTTCTGAAAAATACCACTTCTTTATATTTGTTTTTAGTATTTCTAGCTTTTTTGAAGAGCAGAGAAGCATTCTAAATATGAGACATTTTCTAATTCATTTCCAAGGAATATTATTTAATCATTATACATATTAATATTATTTAGATTACTCTTCATAATATTTAAGCTGTTTGGATAGTTAGAATCCATTTTTTTTAAAAATAAACTGCTTTTTTAATTCATCTTATCTCCTTTTTCTGTATTTTCTAATTGTCTAGAATAAAAAATGATCAGATTGATATGAATAAGATAGACAATTGAATCAATAAAACTGTTTTTTTTTCATTTCTTATCATTGGGAAATGATTGGATATTCTGCTAGCTTGTGTAAGATTCATAAAATCAAGTTTTCTCCTATTTTTCAAACTGCAGCTTTGATCTTGTATTCATGTCTTTGGATTAAATACTCCATAGGGAGAATCTTTTTCATTTAAATAATTTAAATAATTTTAAACATTAATCATATGAAATTTGGCCAAGTTTCAAATATTTTCTAATTATACTCTTGTGGAGGTCCTCCTTGATGATCAACCCATGGAAAGTAGATTACATTCCAACTGACTTCTGTTTGCAAATTTCAAAGAATTTTGAGATTGCTTTATCTAATGGAAAATTTACTGCTTGTTTGGTTATAATTACAGAAATTTTGAGAACCATTGGATTTGTTTATTTCATTGTGTAATAAAAGAACCCTGAAGTTATTAATAAAGGAAATATTGGATTTCCATTTCTGTGACTTCCAATCTGTGCCTTGGTTAAGTCAGTTAAGCTGTCTGTTTTATTTCTTGCTTTTTTTGGTGAATGTCAGTCAAAACCATGTCTAAAATATCCTTGCTTTACATTTTCTTTTAAAATATTTTAATTATTTTTAGAAAACTCTATTGACAGTTTCTCGAGTTAATAACTTTGACATTATTCTCTGTTCTACTTTTTGGTTCCATTTAAGTCCATATTCACTCAATTGTCATATCTTACCATTTCTACTTCAATGCTTGCTTTTGCTTTTCTTCATTCAATCAGATAACACCATAATTCAAAAACTCACAAAACATTCCTAAGAGGATCAATCTGTTACACAGGAGCTCATTTTGTGATCTTCATTAAAAGAGTTGTAAAAGTTTCCAGAGGACCTCCCCCAAATTGAGAACCTCTGCCATATACACAGTCTCTTTCTATTTGATCACTCTTCCTCAAATATTCCTATTACAAACCATCCTCCACAAGGCTGTCAAATGATTTTTTTTTACTTAAACATAAATCAAACCATATCACTACTCATATTAATCAATTACACTGACTTATTTGCTATGGAATAATATATAAGATTTCTGTATAACTTAAAAAACCCTTTACAATCTAGACCAATCCACTTTACCATAGATTTTGGAAATTATTCTCATTACAACTCTCTACAATCTGTACAGTGATCTTTGAGATTCTTCCTAAAAGTTGCTCCCTGGTCACTTGAAATTTGTTGCAAAACCATTTCTCTATTTCTTAAATTCACCTCCTCTTCCACTTTGCTGCATATAATTACTTCCTTCATGTTATGTTAAGCACTTCATCTTATAGCAAGCCTTTCCATATCCCTCCAAGTCTGAGTATCCCACATCCAAAATTTTCTTTATTTATACATAAATCATGTAAATATGTATATATATAGCAGATTTATACCCATACGTGTCTTTCCCATTAGCTTCTAAGTTCTAATATGATGAAAATGGTTTCTTTCTTTCCACTTTTATTACATATGTCCAACAAACTGTCTCTTATAGAATACTTTAAGAATACAGGTTAATTCATCATTTATTTCTTTTGTTTCTTTGTTTTCCTTCTTGACCTTTTTTTATTGTTCTTATATTCTATTCTGGGAAATTTTGAAGTATTTTCATCAGTTTCTCATGTTTTAACAGAATTTATTCTACTATTATTCTTTATCTCCTGAAATCCCCCACATTATGTTTTAGTTATGCTGGGCTTCAATTAGAAACTCAGCGCATTAGTATATAATTTTTAATTCGACATTCTCTGCTTAAGTTGACAATAAATGCATATCAACTTCAACTCAATTACATACAAATATACATATATATGTATGTGTATACTCCCATTATTTATATATATTATGTATATATATACATAATATATATATATATATATATATATATATATATATATATATATATATATATACTTACGA